>NW_011485791.1:3614-4800 GCF_000754665.1 Bison bison bison | reverse complement strand
CTGTGCCATAATGCTTGCAAGATCTTGATTCATGGGCAAGAGATCGGGCCTGAGCTTCTAGGTGGGGGTGTGGATTCCAAACTATAGAACTAACAGAGAAATTCAGGTCCCAAAGAATATTAATTGGAGTGAGGTCTCCTGGAGGGCCCTATCTCAACATCTAGATCTGACTCTACCAAACTGCCTGCAAACTCTAGTCCTGGATGCCTCAGGCCAAAAAAAAACTTGTATGATAGGAACACAGTCCCATGCATCAAAAGAAATGACATTAAAAAAAAAAAATACGTTACAGACAAAGGATCAAGTTAAAATAACTATGAGACCAAATAAATGAGGAAATAGGCAACCTGCAGGAAAAACACTTTAGAGTAAGGATAGTAAAGATGATTCAAAATATTGGAAATAGAATAGAGGCATGGATCAAGAAAATACAAGAAATGTTTAACAGAGATCTAGAAGAACTAAAGAACAAACAGAGATGAAAACACAATAACTGAAATGAAGGAATACACCAGAAAAAAAATCAATAGCAAACTAACTGAGGCAGGAGAATGAATAAGTGAGTTGGAAAACAGAATGGTGGAAATAAGTGCTGAATAGAGTAAAAGAAAAGAGTGAAAAGAATTAAAGACAGTCTTAGGGAATTCTGGGACAAAAATAACCACACTAACAATCAAATTACAGGAGCCCTAGAAGACGAAGAAGAGAAAAAGAAAGAGATTGACAAAATGTTCACAGAGATTATAGTCAAAAACTTCCCCAACATGGGAAAGGACATAGCCACCTAAGTTCAAGAAGTGCAGAGTCCCATAGAGAGTAATCCCTAGGAGAAATATACTAAGACCTATATTAATCAAACAAAGAAAAATTAAATACAAAGAAAGAATATTGAAAGCAGCAAGGGAAAAGCAAAAATAACATACCAGGGAATTCCATAAAGCTATCTGATTTTTCAGCAGAAACTCTGCAAGCCAGAAGGGAGTGGCAGGATATATTTACAGGGATGAAAGGGAAAAACCATACAAGCAAGATTTCTCTCCCTGCCAAGGATCTCATTCAGCTTCGATGGAGAAGTAAAATCTCGTCTGTGTAGTGAAAGTGATGGTTTCTCCAGTAGTCATGTATGGATGTGAGAGCTGGGCCATAAAGAAGGCTTATCACCAAAGAATTGATGCTTTCAAACTGT
>NW_011485791.1:1686-2770 GCF_000754665.1 Bison bison bison | reverse complement strand
TTAAGAGACATTTCATCTGAAAGCAGCAGAGTACATTTTCTTCTCAAGAGCACATGGAACATCTTCCATGACAGACCATATCTTTGGACACAAATCATGCCTGAGACAATTTAAGAAAATTTAAATTTTATCAGGCATCCTTTTCACCCACAACATTAGGAGATTTAAAATTAATTACAGGGGGAAAAACCTGTAAAAAGATGCAAGCACATTGAGGATAAACAGTGCACTGCTAAAAAACCAACAGATCACTGAAGAAATTAAAGAGAAAAATTAAGAATACATAGAAATAAATGTCAATGAAAATACACTGACCTCAAACCTATGGGAGGCAGTAAAAGCAGTTTTAAGAGGGAAGTTTATAGCAATTCAATCTCACTTCAAGAAACAAGAAAAATCTCAAATAAACAATATAACCTTACACCTAAAGCAACTAGAGAAAGAACAAAGAACACCAAATGTTGGTAGAAATAAAGAAATAATAAAAATAAGATCAGAAATAAGGGAAACAGAAATGAAGTAAACAATAGCAAAGATCAATAAAATTAAAAGTTGGTTATTTGAGAAGATAAAAAAAAAATTGGATAAATCTTAGCAAGACTGCCCAAGGAAAAAAAAAGAAAAATGACTCAAATTAATAAAATTAGAAATTAAAAAGGGGAAATTACAAATGACACTGAAGAAATACAAGGGATCATAAAATAATACTATAAGCAAGTATATGCCAATAAAGTGGACAACCTGGAAGAAATGGACATATTCCTAGAAAGGTACAATTTCTAAGACTGAACCAAGAAGAATTTGAAAATATAAACAGACCAATATCACAAGTAATGAAAGTGAAAGTGTTAGACACACAGTCATGTCCTACTCTTTGTGATTCTATGGACCGTAACTGCCTTGGCCACCTGATGCGAAGAGATGACTCTTCTGCCTTGGAATTCTCCAGGCAAGAATACTGCAGTGGGTAACAATTTCCTTCCCCATGTGATCTTCCCGATTTACGGATCAAACCCAGGTCTCCTGCATTGCAGGCAGATTCTTTACCATCTGAGCCAGAACCATAATTTAAAAGCTTCTAAAA
>NW_011485791.1:0-1586 GCF_000754665.1 Bison bison bison | reverse complement strand
CTTATGTCTGGGCTGCATACCACATCCCTCAGTTTATTTCTTATCTTTCTAAATCCTGCTTGCCCCTAGCATCCTAAGCTCACTATCTCCTAAAAAGGCTTCTAGCTATTAATATCTCTAAAATTCCTAATCCTTATAAGCTATAATAAAATATGCTAACACTACAACATTACTTAAACTTTTAGCCTCTAACTTTTCTTAATTATTCCTAAACCCTAAACTCAGCAAACTTCCTTTGCCATAAACATTTCCCTCACAAACAGGTCTCAGATAACAATCCCTCCCATGGCCTCAAGCTGTGGCCTACATACTCATCCTGGAATATTCTTTGTAAAGATCCTTGAACAAATGTCAATGGTTAACTTTATGGATTATTTTCTGGGCACAACTGCAGAAGGCTTTGTGCTTTCTCATGCTCCTCTCAAGAACAATAGCCACCTTAACATTCTTTCCAGCCAACTCAAACAAAGAAAGGAAAGAACAAGTCAGAATCACAAGACCTAACTCCTTCATCCCAGGACTGTGCCTGCGGGATGAGGAGAGGGGATTAGGGCCATGTCATCATTTTTTCAGTAATGGCTAATGTGGCTCCCAACAAACAAATGGCTTCAAAGTTGAATTTAACATTTAAAGAAGAGCTAATGGCTATCATTTGCAAACTCTTCCAGAAAATTGCAGATGGAAGAACTCTCCATGAGGCATCACACTGGTACCAAAATCAGACAAAGATACCATACACAAAAGAGAATTACAGACGAATCTCACTGTAACATGGACCCCAAAATCATCAGCAATATGCAAGCAAACAAAATCTGGCAACACATTAAATGGACCATACATCATGATTAGGTGCGGTTTATCCCAGGGATGTAAGGATTCTTCAACATACTAAAATCAATTAATAATATACACATTAACAAATTAAGGAATAAAAACCATATGATCATGTCAATAGACACAGAAAAGTTTTTGACACAATTCAACACCCATTGATGATAAAAACTCTCCAGAAAGTGGGCATAGAGGGAAACTATCTCAACATAAGGAGAGAAGCTAAAGGCAAAGGGGAAAAGGAAAGATGTACCCATTTCAATGCAGAGTTCCACAGAATAGCAAGGAGAGATAAGACAGCCTTCTTCAGGTACCAATGCAAAGAAACAGAGGAAACAAAACAGTGGGAAAGACTAGAGATCTCTTCAAGAAAACTACAGATACCAAGGGAATATTTCACTCAAAGATCAGCACAATAAAGTACAGAAATGTTATGGACCTAACTGAAGGACCAGATATCAAGAATGGCAAGAATGCACAGAAGAGTTATACAAAAGAAATCATCATGACCTAGATAACTACAATGGTGTGATCACTCACCTAGAGCCAGACATCCTGGAATGTGAAGTCAAGTGGGCCTGAGGAAGCATCACTCTGAACAAAGCTAGTGGAGGTGATAGAATTCAAGCTGAGCTATTTGAAATCCTAAAAGATTATGCTGTTAAAATGCTGCACTCATTATGCCAGCAAATTTGGAAAACTCAGCAGTGGCCACAGGACTGGAAAAGGTCAGTTTTAATTCCAATCCCAAAGAA
>NW_011485790.1:17451-18807 GCF_000754665.1 Bison bison bison | reverse complement strand
GAATAAAAATAGCGAATTTAGGATTGTGGTAACCTCCAGAGTGGGAGGATACATAGTGTCCAATAAGGATACAGTTTTAATATCATCCAATTAAAAAATAATAAGAGCATGATTATATACCATTTTCAAAGTCTCACCACCGATTACTTTATGTACATGAAGTATTCAGGGAACTTTAATTCAGTAATAAAGTGCTAGCTGCATGTGTGAGTGTTAAGTCACTTCAGTAGTGTCTGATTCTTTGCAACCCTATGGAATGTAGCCTTCCAGACTCCTCTGTCATTGGGATTCTTTAGGCAAGCATACTGGAATGGGTTGCCGTGCCCTCCTCCAGGGAAGCTTCCTGATCTAGAGATTGAACCCGAGTCTCTTATGTCTCCTGCATTGGCAGGTGCGTTCTTTACCACTAGTGCCATCTGGGAAGCCCCTGAGTAAATCTAAAATGCCATCACCAGCACTCTGAGAAATTGAATAATGAGAGTTACTGTTCAATCATTGCTATAATAAGAAATATGACTATTCCTCCTTCAGACAACTCAGAGCAAAGCTGATTGCACCTTCTCTGCCAAAGGCTATTTCCATTGGTTGGCTTGAGCTATTTTAAGTATGTCAAGTCTTGAGCAATTTCTATATCTCTCTTTGGCAGAAGTCCCAACATCCAAATTAGCAACTAGAGGTATGAATAACCAAGCAAGATAAGAAAGTGCTGTGTGCTTTTAAGCTAAGCCCCATTTGTTCAAAGGGAAGGTAGAATCCAACTCATTAACAGAAATATCCCTGTAACATAATTTAGTTGTGTTGTCATTTATAGTTACATAATTTTAATGTGAAACTTCACTATAGGTCTTTGCTTTTAGAAATGAGAGAGTATGAAAAAATAAAAATGAGAGTGTGCCAGTCTAGTAAAAGTTATTTAATTATTTAAGTTCAGGGCTTTGCAGGTAGGTCAGTGGTAAAGAATCTGCTTGCCAATACAGGAGAGTCGGGTTCCATCCCTGAGTCAGGGAGATCCCCTGGAGCAGGAAATGGCAACCCACTCCAGTATTCTTGCCTAGGAATCCCATGGACAGAGGAGCCTGGTGGGCTACAGTCCAGGGAGTCACAAACAGTCAGATATAACTGAGGAACTAAACAACAACATTTAAGTTCTGCTGTGACATATACTATGATGAACCACTCTGTCAAAGAAGGGTAAGGATATTATGTCTCATGCTGATTTATAAAAAGTAATTAAATACTAGATAAACAACAGTCTATAAATGTAGCCATTATAGATATCTAATACGGACCTACTGTATAGCACAGAGAACTCTATTCAATACTCTGTAATGAACTATATGGGAAAAGAATCTAAGA
>NW_011485790.1:14135-15358 GCF_000754665.1 Bison bison bison | reverse complement strand
GGCATCATCAACTCAATGGACATGAGTTTGAGCAAGCTTCAGGAGTTGGTGATGGACAGGGAGGCCTGGCGTGCTGCAGTCCATGGGGTCACAAAGAGTTGAGCGACTGAGCGACTGAACTGTACTGAATGAGTGGGAGGTTTATTCCACCTATTTTGGGGAAGGGGTGGGGATTTCCAGGGGTTGGACCACAGCCCACCTTTTGGTCTTTGATGGTCGACCTTGGAGCTGTCATGGTGCCTCTGGGTGTGTCATTTAGCTTGCTGATGTGTTTCAATGTGCGTATACTGAGGATAAAGGTCTAGCCAAGTTGACTAGTCTGCTAACTTGGACCCATTTTGTTCTAATCAGTTTATGTTGTGCCCTTGGTCTATGTCATTCTTTCAAAGGTTGTGCCCTGTTCCCTTCCCTCCTGTTTCAGTTAGGCTATGTTTGAGACAGGTAATCCCTAGCATTTATGTTTAATATTTTCTGATGTTAAGATCCTGCACATGGATAGTCTTTTGTATCCATGGATACATGCATGATTGTAATGACCTCCCAGAGTAAAGGATATTCTGTTCCTTGTTCAAAGTTCTTTAGTAAACCAGTGAAACCAAGCAGGACCCTGTGGAGCCCTCGCCAAGTACAAATGATTATCTTGTCCCTGTTTCTAGTTTGAAGGAAAAAGTCATCAGCCTCCTAGACCTTCCCCAAGTTCCAAACAGCAAATTCAAACAGTTGCTAATCAGGGAAGTAAGGAAATGCGGAGACAAAGGAAGAATAATCAAGAGACAATAGTGAAACGATTAAAGCAAGGTCCTGGATCCTGCTCAAAGAAGATAGGTAACAATATCTTTGAGTTCTTCTGCCCAGACTAAGACCCCCACCCAGGTGGAGGATGGTATAATGACTTCAGGCTGAGCACAAGACTCCTGGAGCACCACCTGTTACCTCACCACCAACCAGAAGAAAGTCATGCCTGCAGCGCTCATCTCAAAATCTATAAAATCTTCTACAAACTATCAGTTCAAGGTTTTTGAGCACAAGTCACCAGTCTCTTTGGATGGCCCTGCAATAAAACTTCCGCTGCTCCAAACTCCAATGTTTCCATTTGTTGGGCTTCACACACATCCCAGTGCATGGATTTGTTTGGTGACACCCGGAAATCAGATAATGACTTAAGTACTCTGACAACATTTATGAACCTCATCACACAAGAGTTTTCACAATCAGATTCTACC
>NW_011485790.1:13594-13981 GCF_000754665.1 Bison bison bison | reverse complement strand
GAGAAGGAAATGGCAACCCACTCCAGTGTTCTTGCCTGGAGAATCCCAAGGATGGAGGAGCCTGGTGGGCTTCCGTCTATGAGGACGCACAGAGTTGGACACGACTGAAGCGACTTAGCAGCAACAGCAGCAGCAACACCTTAAATAAAGAGACCCTCCTGTGTGTGGCCTGTGATTATAATTCATCTGCAGTGAGGCTGTAGCTCCTGCTACTCTGTGTGCTCCTTCAGGGGAGGGAGCAGATGTCCTTGAACTCCTAAGGCTCCCAGACCCTCCAAAAATATGCATGTAATGAATCAATAATTAAAAGAAAGAACCATTCTCCTCAGGGAGATTTGCCAAGTACCTGGTGAGGTTCTATTCAGGCAGGAAAGAAAACCACTAGAA
>NW_011485790.1:12399-13494 GCF_000754665.1 Bison bison bison | reverse complement strand
GTTTTGAAAATGATAGGGTTATGAGATGTATTTTTCATGAGGTATTTATTGTTTAAGGCGAAAAAAATTAAGATTGCATTCCTTAAGTCTTGAACTATAGTCTCTTATTTCATGTGCAGGGTTTCCAAGAAAAATTTTACATTATGAAAATTGGATTTTATCTGCTCTTTGTCCACTAATTAATTCATTGCCTCATTGATTCAACAGGAAGTCATTTTAAATATCTACTCCAAGGCGTTATATATTTTAACTGCCTACAGAAGGGTGCAGAGAAAGAGATGGTTGGATGGCATCACCAACTCGATAGACATGAGTTTGAGTAAGCTCTGGGAGTTAGTGATGGACAGGGAAGCCTGGCATGCTGCAGTCCATGGGGTCACAAAGAGTCAGACACAACTGAGCAACTGAATTGAACTGAGAAGGGTGCAACAATATGAATGTATCACCTCTTAGCAGGATTAAGTAGAAATAGTATCATCATATCATAAGTGTTATGATCAGAGATGATATATAGTTTACTATCAGGCAAAACGGGCCACACTTGCTATAGAAGGCATAATGATCCCTTTTTATGGGTTTGTGTGTGTCCCTGCCTCAACTTTGGTGGGCTTTCAACAGCCAGGCCAATACCTGCAGCTCTTCTTCTGGAAGGAGACTTCCCTGAGGCTACTGGCACTGCTTGGTACTCACTGTGGATATGGAAGTATGAAACACATCAGGCGGGGATGACTGAAGTGTAACTTAAACTCCAGAGTTCCCTCATGAAAATACATTAAAGCTACGCTTCATGAAATGTGGCCTAAAATGGAACTTGGCTTTCTCTCTTTTCTCTTTCTGCTCCTTCTACTCCCAGTATTAGAGCCTTCCCCCAGCTGCCCTACTTCATCCACCACTTTATCATGGTCAGATCAGATCATGGTAATGTGTCCTTAATAAATCACTTGCATGCAAAGCCTCCTCTCAGGGTCTGCCTCTGAGATTCATGACCTAAGGCAGTTTTTAACACTGTATTTCTATATAAACACATACACACAGAGCTTTAGTTGGGCACTCTTTAGCATGTATTTTATTCTGCCTTTATCAATTAGTCATTTA
>NW_011485790.1:9960-10657 GCF_000754665.1 Bison bison bison | reverse complement strand
AGCTCATAGCAACTCTGAGAGAAGTGGAAAGCTAAGCTCAGAGATTATTAAAGCAGGGACAGTGACCTAAATGACCCAGCAGAACAGCCTATTGAGAAATCAGCTACCACCATCTCTGGGCAGTGGATACTATAGTTTGTGCCATAGCTACCACAGTGTCAGACATTACACACTGCCACTAGAATTCTGTCTCTGCTGCCCTGGGAACTCTATCTTGACACAACCATACTTTCCACCCAAGATGAATCACCACAGCTATGGATTTTATGCAAAGTTGGCTCCAGCCCAAAGTCTGAATGGAATGACAAGTGTATCTGAGTACCAAAACAGACTTATGTACTTACGTCCTAGCTACAGGGAGGCTGGGAAAAATCAGTGTGGTATTTCCCTGTTCTCTAAGAGGAGGTAGACTCTGCTTCTCACTAAAACTTACAAAGTGTGAACTCCTCAATTTTTTCATATATACTTATTGATGTGTTAACATCCTTTCTATATGTAGCTTTTTCAGAGTCTTTACCATGAAAGGGCGTTGTAGTTTGTAAAATGCTTTTTGTGCATATATTGAGATAATAATGTGATTTATATCCTTAACTCTGTTAATATGCTGTATCACATTTATGAATTTGGGTATGTTCCATCCCAGGGATTAAATCCCACCTGATCATAGTGTGCGATCCTTTTAATGTACTGTTGAATT
>NW_011485790.1:9260-9860 GCF_000754665.1 Bison bison bison | reverse complement strand
CAGGATTGTAAAGCCTCTCCCTTGTTTAAAAAATATATATTTAGTTATTTGGTTACACCAGATCTAAGGGAGAGGGATGGGGAGGGAGGGAGAGAAAGAAAGGAGATATATTAACATCATTATTTTAGCACTTGATTCCAGCCAAGGCAGGATATTTTGGTTATGAGCCTGTAAGTTCCCTTTTGGCAAAACCCAGGTAGAGAAATTGAGTTGAATTCTGCCTAATTTAGGCATCTAAAGGATCTAATGTAGTTGCATAGGGTATTTGCTGAGCAACAAAGATTTCAGAAAGACAAAGGCAAGATAGTGCAACTAACCAAATAGGAGGAGGAGTAGCATGAAGATCTAGGGGAAGCATTAAGAAGACAGAGTTTAAGCCATTAAGTGTGCAAAAATAAGATACAATCTTCTTTAAAAAACTATTTTCTCAGCAAGAAGATATAGGAAACTATAGGAGTATTTGTTGGGTCATAACAGAGGATAGAAGCAAAGTCAAAATGATTGCTCTTCTGTTTCTATTGCTTTTCCACTGAGGGAAATTATTTTCAAATTGAAAGTGTCAGAACAAGGAAGATCAGGAGAAAACAGAACCCAGGAACA
>NW_011485790.1:7494-9160 GCF_000754665.1 Bison bison bison | reverse complement strand
TTGAGAATTTTTTTTAATCTATGCTTATCAGGGATATCAATCTGTAGTTTTCTTGAAGTATTTTCTTCTACCTTTGTTATCAGGGTAATACTGGTCTCATAAAGAGACTTTGGAAGTCTTCCCTCTGGTTCAATTGTTTTGGAAGAGTTGAAAAGGATTGGCATTATTTATTCTTTAAATTGGCAGAATTCATTCATGAAGCCACCTGATCCTGGGCTTTTATTTATTGGGAAGTTTTTGATTATGGATTTAATATTCTTACTAGTTGTACTAAGAATTTTTTTCAGATTTATTTCTTCATAATTCAGCTTTTGGTAAATTATGTTTCTAGGAATTTATCCATTGCTTCTAGGTTATCCAATTTCTTAGTGTATACTTGCTATTAGTCTCATAAACCATTATTTTACTGTGGCATTGTTGTAATGTCTCCTCTTTAATTTCTGATTTCAAGTCCTCTGTTTCTTAGTCTAGCTAAAGTTTTGTTAATTTTGTTGTTCTCTTCAAAAAACAAAATCTTACTTTTGTGGTTTTTAGTTCCTGTTCTCCATTCCATTTATTTTCACTTTAATCTTTATAATATCCTCCCTTTTGTTATTTTTGGGTTTAATTTTGTAACTGAGGACTCCATGGGGCCTTCCTGGGAAAGAACACCCCCCGACCATGTTCTCTGCTTGCCTC
Organism: Bison bison bison; assembly: GCF_000754665.1. Taxonomy (NCBI): domain Eukaryota; kingdom Metazoa; phylum Chordata; class Mammalia; order Artiodactyla; family Bovidae; genus Bison; species Bison bison. Next base: position 8,482 of record NW_011485790.1, on the reverse strand, counting down.
TTGTTTGTAGAAGAACTTTAGCCCCTTAAGTCTTCCCCAAATGCCAACAAATTTAATCAGAGAAGAAAATACAGTAACACAGGAAAACAAGAGAAAATAATATTTTAGCCATTAAACAAAGTCAAGGACCTTTAGCTCCTCCTCAAGAGCTCAGGTAATATTCTGAGCCAAATCCTTTGAGCTGTTTTGAAGTTACTGAAATCCCCAAGAGGTGGAAGAAGGAGCATAAGCATAGAGACTTCAGACCAGTTGGAACCAGAAGGCTTATGATGTTGACTCCTTATTACTTCATCACCAACCAATCAAAAGACTGTCCATGAACTGATTACACACTCTGCAACCTTCCCTCTCTCGCTTTTAAAACCTTTCCCTGAAATACTTTGGGGAGTTCAAGTCTTTTAAGCATGACTTGCCCTTACTCCTTGCTTGGTGCCCTACAGTAAATGCTGTGCTTTTCTTTACCATAACCTGGTGTAAGTATATTGGCTTTACTGTGGGCAGGCAAACTAATATTTGTTATTTGTAGATTTTTTGATGATAGCCACTCTGATAGGTATGAGGTGATATATGATTGTGGTTTTGATTTGCATTTCTCTAAATAGTGATCTTGGGCATCTTTTCATGTGCCTGTCAACCACCTGTATGTTCATGAATACTTTTCCTGAAATCCTTGAGCATCTTTATGGTAGTTATTTTGAATTCTTTGCCAGGTAATTCACATACTCCTGTTTCTTTATTGTCAGTTTCTTGAGATTTATTTTATTGCTTTGACTGAGCCATTCTTCCTTGCTTCTTTGTGTTCCTTGTAACTTTGTGTTGGTATCTCCACAGTTGAAAAAGGAGTCAACTCTTCCAGTCTTTATGGACCATCTGAATACAGGGAAATACCTTTACCAATAAACCCAGTTAAAGATTCTGGGGGCCTCTCAAACCTTTTCTGTGGATGTGTCTTCTCTGAACTTGTGCACGTAAATTGTTAATTAGAGGG
>NW_011485790.1:5716-6251 GCF_000754665.1 Bison bison bison | reverse complement strand
AAAATAAATATGAAAAAGAATGTGTGCGTGTGTGTGTATATATATATAACTGCATCACTTTGCTGTACAATAGTAATTAATGCAACATTGTAATTCAACCATAGTTCAATAAAAAATAAAGAAACGATTAAAATGCATAAACTTATAGTTCCCAGTAAAGCAAGTCCTCCTCTTTTATTTATTTCTATTTTACCCATAGGAAAACAATGACTTTCATGCTGTTTTGGTTAATTAGAAAGACCAGAACAGACATCCAGATGTTAACCCCTTAGCTAGTCTCTTTTACACATCTTTCTTTGGTCTGGATATGAAGTCTGCATCAGAAACCCACGTCAGCTTGTATTAAATAAATGGTCTCATTTTATTTATATTTAACCATTTGGTAAATGAAATAAAGCCATTAGGAGAGATAATAGACCTCAGATTTTAAAATAAATGTTAGGATGAGATAAATATCTCTGCTTTTCCATGACATTTATCTGGCAGCAGGAACCTATTAGACTGTCATGATGTTCTATTCCTTTGACTTATTGCC
>NW_011485790.1:4505-5616 GCF_000754665.1 Bison bison bison | reverse complement strand
GTCTCTTGGACAGCAAAGAGATCCAACCAGTCCATCCTAAAGGAGATCAGTCCTGAATATTCATTGGAAGGACTGATGCTGAAGCTGAAACTCCAATACTTTGGCCACCTGATGCGAATAACTGACTCATTCGAAAAGACCCCGATGCTGGGAATGATTGAAGGCAGGAGGAGAAGGGGATGGCAGAGTATGAGATGGTTGGATGGCATCACTGACTCAATGGACATGAGTTTGAACAAGCTCTAGGAGTTGGTGATGGACAGGGAAGCCTGGCATGCTGCAATCCATGAGGTCGCAAAGAGTTGGACACAACTGAGCAACTGAAGTGAACTGATCCCCAGGCAAAAGAAATAAAAATGAAAATAAACAAAAGGGGCCTAATAAAACTCGCAAGCTTTTGCACAGCAAAGATAACCATCAACAAAATGAAAAGACAATCTACAGAATGGGAGAAAATATTTACAAATAATGTGACCAACAAGGGCTTAATTTCCAAAATATACAAACAGCTCTTACAACTTGACAAACCCAATCAAAAAATAGGCAGAAGACCTAAATAGATATTTCTCCAAAAAAGAAATACAGGTGGCCAATAGGTCCATGAAAAGATGCTCAACATTGTTAATTATTTGAAAAATGCCAATCAAAACTACAATGAAATTTCACATCACACCAGTCAGAAGGGCCATCATTAAGTAGTCTACAAATAAATGCTGGAGAGGGTGTGGAGAAAAGGGAACACTCCTACACTGTTGATGGCAATGTAAGTTGGTGTGGTTACTGTGGAAAACAGTATGAATGTTTCTCAGAAACTAAAAATGGAATTACCATATGATCCATCAATCCTACTCTTGGGCAAAGAGTAGGATTGCTGGATCCTACATCCAGACACAACTGTAATTCAAAAGATACATGCACCCCTATGTTCACAGCAGCGGTCTTCACAATAGCCAAGTCATGGAAACAATCTAAATGTCCATCAATATATACAATGGAATACTATTCAGCCACAAACAAGGAATAATGCCATTTGCAGCAACATGGATATAACTAGAGATTATCATACTAAGTGAAATCAGTCAGAAAGAGAAAGACAAACACCATAAATCAC
>NW_011485790.1:3409-3781 GCF_000754665.1 Bison bison bison | reverse complement strand
AAGCCACTGCAATGAGAAGCTGTGCACAGCAATGAGAGAGTAGCCCTGCTTGCCACAACTAGAGAAACCCCACACAGAGCAACATCCAGCAAAAATGAATAGATCTATAGAAAATTTATATAACTAAATTTAATTTAAAGCTTACATAAATAAAATTTATATAAATACATTTAATATAACCTCTGAGCCACCAGGGAAGCCCATAATAAATTTATAGATAAAAGAAAGAAAAGACTGAATATACTGATTTCTTAAGTTTGTCTTGTACAACTTCCAGCCACTAATAAAACTAGATTTCTCTATCAATCTTTCCAGAAGCAGCTCAAATAACCAACACGCCAAAGATATCTTGCAGGTTTTCTCTTCAAAATT
>NW_011485790.1:0-1147 GCF_000754665.1 Bison bison bison | reverse complement strand
TCCAATGCATGAAAGTGAAAAGTGAAGGGAAGTCGCTCAGTCATGTCCGACTCTTCACGACCCCATGGACTGCAGCCTACCAGGCTCCTCCATCCATGGGATTTTCCAGGCAAGAGTACTGGAGTGGGGTGCCATCGCCTTCTCATTCATGCAAATATCTAGAGTGACCGTATTAGAGAATAAACTGTATTTTTGATATTGAAACTTCTTCCAACAATGAGAACTATAGATGTAGAAGTAGAAATATTGCTTTACCATAAGATGAAAAGCAGGAGTATTAGTGCATTATTCATTACTACATTATTATTTGACAGCTGTTGAGCTATAGTACCATAGAGATCCTTAACCACTCCTTTTCTCTTAATATCCTGAATACTGGAGAAAACCTTGGAAATGACTACATGTAGGAAACTGTTATAATATTCAAGCTAAAGGATTTACTCTAACCAAATGAACACTTCCATCTGCACTTGTTGACTTAAGGTAATGACACAGATTCATCAATTTAAAATAGAGGCAAATATTTACTGTACACCTGGGACCAACACAACACTGTAAATCAACTATACTCCCATATAAAATAAAAATAAACAAAATAGAGGCATATCGGTTTTAGCACTGTCATACAACAATGATTTACTATAGTACATTCAAATCCTATATCCATACACACACATTATAGTACCCATAGAAAAATAGTAAATATATCTTTCTCACATCCAATACAGTAGGGCATGCATTATTATCTGCTCTTGGTCAATGTGACTGATCAAACTGGGCTGCCCCTCCTTCAGATGGAGTGAAGGGCACCAGTTCATTTACTTACTGCACCCGGTGTCTGATTCTGCCATGATTATGTTTGGCTTATAATGGCTAAAAAAAGCTTCACATTGATAATACTGGAAGTAGAGATTAATACTGGAGGTATAGAAAGAGAGACAAGAATCAAATCGTATGTCAAAAATGCACATTTTTATGGCTGCCTGTGCAGAGGAGCACAACCAGGAAACTGGTCATCAAAGCACACAGCAAAGATCAGCCATCAGTTAGGGACTGGTGGAAGTTTTCAATATTCTGAAGGGTATTACAGACATCAATAAATATCTGTTAAGCAAATACTGTGTGTCACACCATTAATCCAGATGCT
>NW_011485789.1:15637-16976 GCF_000754665.1 Bison bison bison | reverse complement strand
CAATCCCAAACCCCCAATCCATCCCTCCTGCCACTGTCTTGGCAACCATGAGTCTGTTTCCACTTCATAGAAACCATTTGTGGTTTTCAAAAATTTTATTAAAAAATGACATTTATTCTTAATAACATTTGCAAAGGGCTTAAAAGAGTCATTTATCTACAAATATTAGCTATTACCATTATCATCACCTAGGGGTAATAATGCTTGTATTTGATTTTTCACCTAAATAACCCATGAACTTTCCATCTTCTGCCCTCAACTGACTCTCTCTCTAATATTCCCAGCACCTAGCATGTCTGGTTTTCATGAGTGAATAGAACAGGCATATTCCTTCATCTATACATTGTAATTTTACTTATATTGCGTTAACCTTTTGAGATTAAGATTGACTTACATATTAATATATTTACATGTGAAATGAAGTGTCTAGAAGTTCTTTTTAAATAGTTCAGAAAAATAGTTGTAGGAGGTAGATGAAATAAGTTTGGCAGAATGTTGACAATTATTAAAGCTGATGATGGATACATGGGAATTCATTTTACTCTTTCTCTTGTTTTCGGTATATGTGATAATATACACAATAAATTTGTTTAAAAAAAATTGAGAATGGGTAGCCAACTAAAGGCCTGGATCTTTTTTCTTCCCTAATGAACAACCTTTAATATATCTACTCAATTTTTTCAGATTTTAAGAACATTTTTTTGTAATGTATACAGTGTTTAAAACTAACTTTAAAAAAGAAAGCTATAATAAACTTCAATGATAACTGCTTATAAAAGAAATGAAAATGTCCAATATTTTAACAATTTTGGTTTCAGGCCTTGAAATAAGAATGTTTCCAAGGAGCTCTCAAAACACACACACACACAAATTTATAACCTGAAATTTTTCTAGCTACGTTAAAATTCAATATCTTTATTTTTCACCTCACATAGTTACCTTTTTAAAATGTTTGTGGTGGGAACATTTAAGATACCCTTCTTAGCAACTTTCAAGTATAGAATACGTATTAACTATAGTTTCCATGCTGCATATTAGACCTCCAGAACTTGGGACTTCCCTGGCAGTCCACTGGTTAAGACTCCCTGCTTCTACTGCAGGGAGTTCAAGTTCTATCCCTGGTCAGAGAGTTGAGATTCCACATGGCACAAGATGTGGCCAAAAAAAGCAAAGAAAAGACACCTAGATTCCCCATAACTTCAGTTCAGTTCAGTTCAGTCACTCAGTCGTGTCCGACTCTTTACGACCCCATGAACTGCAGCACGCCAGGCCTCCCTGTCCATCACCAACTCCCGGAGTTCACTCAGACTCACGTCCATTGAGTCAGTGATGCCATCCA
>NW_011485789.1:14647-15537 GCF_000754665.1 Bison bison bison | reverse complement strand
GTAAGCGTCTTTTAATTTCATGGCTACAGTCACCATCTGCAGTGATTTTGGAGCCCAGAAAAATAAAGTCAGCCACTGTTTCCACTGTTTCCCCATCTATTTCCCATGAAGTGATGGGACCAGATGCCATGATCTTAGTTTTCTCAATGTTGAGCTTTAAGCAAACTTTTTCACTCTCCTCTTTCACTTTCATCAAGAGGCTTTTTACTCCATCTTAAAACTGGAAGTTTTTACCATTTGAGCAGCATCTCTCCATTTCCCCAATTCCCAGCCCCTGGCAACCACCAAGCTACTCTTTGTTTCTATTAATTTGGCTTTTCTAGATTCTACATCTGAGATCGTACAGTACAGTTTTAAAAAGATGAGGGTGAAGGCAATGACCTGCACAGTTTAAAAAATCCATGTCTAACTTCACAATCAGCCCTCTGTATATGCTGTTCTGCATCTGAGGATTCAACCAACTGTAGATTGTGTAATACATATTTGTGTGTGTGTTAGTCACTCAGTCGTGTCCAACTCTTTGCGACCCCATGGACTGTAGCTCTCCAGGCTCCTCTGTCCATGGACTTCTCCAGGCAAGAATACTGGAATGGGTTGCCATTCCCTTCTCCAGGGGATCTTCCGAACCAAGGGATCGAACCCAGGTCTCCCGCATTGCAGACAGATTCTTTACCATCTGAGCCACCAGGGAAGCAGGGGAAAAAATTCATGTATAAGTGGGCCTGGGCAGTTCAAACCCATGTTGGTCAAGGATTCCCTGTATTTGCCTTTCTTTGTCTGACTTATTTAACTTAGCATCTGCCTTCAAAGTTTTGTCCGTGTTGTCACAAATGACAGGGTTTTCTTTTTTATAGCTAAATAATATGCATGTGTGCATGCATTTGTGTATG
>NW_011485789.1:11414-12772 GCF_000754665.1 Bison bison bison | reverse complement strand
ATTCTGTGGGATTTTTTTTTTTTTTTTAAATCAGCCTCAGGGAAGTCAGATTGGCCATACTATAGTCATTGGAACAGAAATCCAAAGTAGCAAGCCTTGTTGAGGGAATAATTCTGTCCCAACTGAATGGTCTATGCGGCAGCCTGAAGCACGGGAGACAGCTTGGCTACTGCCATTCATTCTCACTCTCTTGTCACACAGACACACCAGCCATGTCTTCAACAGCTCCCCAGTCCATCAGCCAAAGCCATCTCAGGTCCCTCAGCATGATGGGTCAATAAAAACTGAATTTTTCAGGCTATGGGTTTATCTCTGTTGGTCTTAAGCAGATTTGGCTAGGACAATTTGGAGTTTCTATCAAGGTACAGCTGAGATAATGATTTATTTCTTTGGCTGCGTCGAGTCTTAATTGCAGCACGTGGCATCTTCTTGTGACATGCGGGATCTTTTCGTTTTCATAGGGTCTCGCGGGCTTCCCTAGTTGTGGTGTGCAGGCTCAGTTGTCCTGCAGCAGGTGGGATCTTAGCTCCGCAACCAGGAATCAAATCCTTGTCCTCTGCAATGGAAGGCGACTCTCAACCACTGGACCACCAGGGAAGTCCTGAACCAGGAACTTTGACTCAGTAATCACACGGACATCTGCAGCCCCTTGCCTTTCAGCTACTTGAGGCATCTCTGTCCCTGATTACATGGGTTTTGCACCGAATATGGACTCTGATGGTTTCTTTGTCCCTGTGGTATCAGAAGTATTATTCACCTCCTGAAATTTTAGAGATCTGATTAGACTTTGGTGTCCTCTGGTGGAATCTAGCTTTTAACACCACCTTCTATTGTTTGTGTATCCACCATCTTGTCTGTTGCTTGTCTGAGAACTTATGAGAAATTGACTTTGGAAGAGATCTTTGTAAATATTCTGCCTTCCAGGAGAGTGCTGATTCTTCCCGTCAGCAGTCGAGATGACTTAACATTGGAGTTAAGGGCCCAAGTCATTCGTCAGAGATATTTTTATGTTTGACCAAGTGTCAGCCAGATTCTCGTGGGTTTGTTGGCTAATAAACTTATACTAACTTCTGGCATAACCTCACTAAGAACAATTTGGAATTGTCATGCCTACTTTAGGCAACTTTGACATGGATAAGATTGTTCATTTGAGAGGAGCTTTAGAATAAAGAGACCAAAAAAAAGAAAAAAAACTCATGAGGAGACTGACTTGTCTAAAAGACAGAGACCATGTTATTTTTTTCCATACAAGTGTTAATAAGTACTAGCTTTTTAATAGTATGATGATAAAATTATCAAGGCCCCAATAACATGCTAGAAAGGGTGTGGAGAAAAGGGAACTCTCCTACATTCTTGGG
>NW_011485789.1:10535-11314 GCF_000754665.1 Bison bison bison | reverse complement strand
CATGCATCCCAATGTACATAGAAGCACTATTTACAATAGCCAAGATATGGAAACAACCTAAATGCCCAAAGACAGATGAGTGGATAAAGATGTGGCACACACACACACAAATATTACTCAGCCATAAAAAAGAATGAAATAATGCCATTTGTAGCAACATGGATGGACCTAGAGATTATAACCTAAATGAAGTCAGAAAGAGAAAGACAAATACCATATGATGTCATTGTATGTGGAATCTAAAAATATGACACAAATGAACGTATCTGTGAAAACTGAAACAGGCTCAGATATAAGAACAGACTTGTGGGTCCTGAGGGGTAGGGAGGTTGGGGGAGGGAAGGATTATGAATTTGAGGTTAGCTATTATATATAGAATAGATAAACAACAATCTCCTACTGTATAGAAAAGGGAACTAGATTCAATATCCTGTAATAAACCATAATGAAAAAAGAATATATATGTGTAACTATATATATATTTGTATAACTGAATCCCTTTGCTGTACAGTAGAAATGAATACATTGTAAGTCAACTATACTTCAAAAAAATGAAAGAAGACTATCAAGACCCCAAGCTATAGCTTAAAGCACCTCTAATACACACGCATGGTTGTGTGTATATGTGTGCACGCTAAGTTGCTTCAGTCGTGTCTGACTCTGAGCAACCCCATGGACTACAGCCCGCCAGGCTCCTCTGTCAGTGGGATTCTCCAGGCCAGAATACTGGAGTGGGTTGCCATGCCCTCCTCCAGGGGATCTTCCCCACCCAGGGATCG
>NW_011485789.1:9435-10435 GCF_000754665.1 Bison bison bison | reverse complement strand
CTTGCATTGGCAGGTGGGTTCCTTACCACTAGCGCCACCTGGGAAGCGCATGTGTGTATGACTATGTGTTAAAATGTGTGCTTAGCTTTTACAATGATAATTTTATTCTAAAACTGGTTCCTTCTCTTTTATTTTTTTTTCTCTTTACACTTTACATTTTTCTCTTCTCTCTTCCAATTTACCCTTATTCTTTTCTATTATAAAACTGTTGTAAGTTAACAGAAGGTTCCAGTCCTGTGGCTGATATATGAGCTTATTTTGCCACCTTAAAATTTATTAATATAATGTAAAAAGTATATTCAGGGAAAATTAACTAGGTGGTTCTTGGCTTCAAAAGTTGGCTATGTAAAGTAGATAATAAAAAAAAAGATTAAGGCTATACATAGTATGGGGATTCCCTGGTAGTCCAGTGGTTAGGACTCTGCACTTTCACTGCTGAGGGCTCAGATTCAATCCCTGGTCAGGGAACTAAGATCCTGCAAGCCATGCAGTGTGGCAAAAAAAAAAAAAGCTATAAAGAGTATAATAATTACCTAAAATACAAATATGTGTACAAGAAAATGTTTTTTCTGATGATGGATTTGTCCGTTACTTAAGGAAATCATTAGTTTGTTAAAATAGTAATTTCAATATCATATATATTTTATTTAATATACTAACACTAATTATATCTTAAAATTAAAGTCATTAATTTTATTATCTATTTATATCGCTAGATATTTACATCCAAACACATTCATATAAAAGTACATTATGGAATGATGTCACTGAAAATTAGGAAGTAGGGAACTCTAGGACTGTGTCCCTCCACAGAAGCGACTAATGAGCTGGCAAGAACAATCATTATCAACTTTTGCACAACTCTAGAATGTGGTCAAAAACACAACAACCAAAGGAAGACCTGGTGAAGACAAAAGCTGCTGTATTGAAGAAAGAGAGCACAGTGGCATTTTAAACTGCCCACTTACAATCCCCTCTATCCTAGACTGGCAGCAGCCAC
>NW_011485789.1:7186-7687 GCF_000754665.1 Bison bison bison | reverse complement strand
TTAAAAATGTGAATCATTATATTGTATTTGTTGTTGTTCAGTCGCTAAGTCATGATCAACTCTTTTGCCTGAAACTTATATAGTATGGTACATCAAATATTCCTCAATTAAAATAAAGATGAAATTGGACCCTTTCCTTATACCACACACCAAAATTAACTCAAAAATGGATCAAAGACATAAACTATAAAACTCTCAGAACAAAACATAATAATAAAACTTCATGATCTTAGATTTGGCAATGGATCCTTAGACTTGACATGAAAAGCATAAGCAATAAAAAAAAGTGGATAAATTGAACTTCATAAAAATAAGAAACTTCTGTGCATCAAAGGAAGCTATCAAGAAGTTGAAAATACATACAACTAACAGATGGGAGAAAATATTTGTGAATCATAAATCTCACAGGTATATAGTATTCAGAATATATATACAACTCAACAAACAACAACACAGTTTTTAATATGTGCAAAGAATTTGAATAGAGATTTCTCTAAAGAA
>NW_011485789.1:5997-6787 GCF_000754665.1 Bison bison bison | reverse complement strand
ATTATCTATTACTGTGGTTTTAAAATGTATAACTGTATCTTGGTTTTTAAAATTACGACTTACATTAATGTCTTCTGTTTCCTGACAGTTCTTGATTTTGTCTTTCCCTTATCAGATCCTAAATAATAAAGCTGTTAAGATGTCTTTTGTGCCTGAATTATCCTGGAATGGCCTCATAAAGATTTGCTTCTTCACCTCATAAAAAAGAAAGATAATAGACATAAGTTTGTTTCAGCATTCTCCACATTTAAGTGAGTAACTCAAAATTACTGTGAAAACTCTTGTTTCCCAAAGTTAAGACTGTGGGGGAGAAAGAGGTGGAGGAAGCTAACACATGAAAAAAGTTCAGTCTTCTTAGATCACTTATGCACAAGTTAAATAGAGTAGATACATTTCAGTGTGAACCTTTCAGGCTAAAGCAAATATCCTCATGTTCTAACACACAGACTTACACAGTAGTTGTCTACAAAGTTGAGTTTCTTTGTAGATTTCAATACCTTTGTTGATCGGGGACCATTCTGGTCCACTCTCAGATATAAATCAAAAACTCCCGGAAGTTTGTCATTGTTCCCACTGTCCATAAAGTGTTCTTACTCCCAGGGTAGTTTTGACTATATCCTTATAAATTATGTTAAACCCCAGAAGAGGATGGGGCTTCCTAGGTGGCGCTAGTGCTAAAGACCCTGCCTGCCAACACAGGAGACTTAAGAGACGTGGGTTCGATTCCTGGGTCAGGAAGATCTCCTGGAGGAGGGCATGGCAACCCACTCCATATTCTTGCCTGGAGAAT
>NW_011485789.1:5279-5897 GCF_000754665.1 Bison bison bison | reverse complement strand
TGGGATATGAAATCTTTCTGGACCAGGGATCAAACCCATGTTCCCTGCGTGGGCAAGCAGTCTTCTATCCACCAGGGAAGTCCACCAAGGATGTTTATTGGGCATGTCCTACCTGCCTGTACCATAATCCTCTGGAAACAGTTAAGATGGGATAGATCCTATAGCCAAAGCCTCAAGCCTCTTTAAAAAAGTTCCAAATAGATTTACATGGGCTGTAACTATGTTTGGCCATTATGTATCTGTTTTTGAGACTCATCAGAGGTTATCAAAAAGCCACAATTTGAACAACAACAAAAAGGTTACTTGATTTAGTTCTTTTCTGCTTGGAAAAATCTTGATGTTCTCTCTAGCAATGGTGACATTTACTTCTCTAGAACTGTTACCAAGCATCTTTGGGAGATATTACATCTTACTCAAAATCTGCACTGACCATATCACCTTCAGTCTTATATTCAACGGACGTGAGAAGAGTTTTCCTATCTCCTCTAAAACAGTGGTTCTCAACCAGGGGCTAGCCCCACCCCCAGGGACAGTTGGCAATGTCTGCAGACGTTTGTGTTTGTCACAACTGGGGGCAGGGTGCCAGTGGCATTGAGTGGGTACAAGTCAGGGATGCTG
>NW_011485789.1:0-1813 GCF_000754665.1 Bison bison bison | reverse complement strand
TTTTTTGCCAGCCCAGACACCCGGAAATGTATTTGTTATATTGAAACTTGGACTATGTTGAATCCAAACTATTTGACTTTGAGGACCACCAAGATATAAACATATCACGTGGATGAATCTATACCTTGAAAGCTTATATCTGGGTAAGCATTTATCATCCCCTGGAGTCACTGTATAACAATTTTCCAGTGCAGGAAAAAGTTACATTATGTTGCCTTACATTTGGAAGCAAAATAACATTTCTGTCATGCTTAATTTCCTATCAGTCAGTTATTTCCTCTTTATGGATATTGCACTCAATTATTCTAATGTTATAGGTCATTATTTAATGTCAAAGCATTTCTCTTTGACAACAGAACACTTTTCCAGATAGAACAAAAAACAGATTTAAGAGACCATGCAAAAACTTGTATTCATGAACACTAAAACCATCTGTTTCCGCTATGTAATTTTCACAGCCGATTTGCAGACTTTCCCAGTTTTAGAGTGACCTTAGCCAAACACTAGATTCGCTTTCAAAATCACTAGGACTGTGGGCACTGATTTGAGAAAAATAGAATAAGTGAAACTCTGCCTGAGTAAAAACTGCTGCTGCTGCTGCTGCGTCGCTTTAGTCGTGTCTGACTCTGTGCGACCCCATAGACGGCAGCCCACCAGGCTCCCCCATCCCTGGGATTCTCCAGGCAAGAACACTGGAGTGGGTTGCCATTTCCTTCTCCAATGCATGAAAGTGAAAAGTGAAAGTGAAGTCGCTCAGTCGTGTCCGACTCTTAGCGACCCCACGGTCTGCAGCCTACCAGGCTCCTCCGTCCATGGGATTTTCCAGGCAAAAGTACCGGAGTGGGGTGCCATTGCCTTCTCCGGAGTAAAAACTAGCTATACTTAATTTTTTTTTAATTCTCAAAGCCCCCAAATCTCCTGTTGTATCAGCTAGAAATGATTTTGGTTACAAGAACAGACAATGTGGCTCGCAGTGGACAGGAGTTCATTTTTCTCGTATAACAAGGTGACTGGAGATTTGTGGTTGCTGAGAAATTAGTTGAGCATATCAACTGTACCAGGATCCTTTGCTCCTTCACTTCATGGTCCCAACATGGTTGCTGCAACTCCAGACATGGCATGAAGCAGAGAAAAAAATAATTCTGGGATATTTGTCTTTTTCATTATATAATGCAAAATTCTCCCAGAAGCCCTCTGACAGATTACTGTTTCTAGTTCAAGAAAGCATGGTAAAGCATGGCCACTACTGGCCACGAGGGAGACTGGGAAACCAAGGGTTTTTTTTAGCCTCTAGAATGGAGATCAGGACAGAGCAGATGCAGGTAGGAACAGACACTGGGTTAGCCTGTCAACACATATGAAATACATTATAACTTCTGTGCTGTTCCGTTCTACTCATGGGGACACAGGGTAGCAAAATGAAAGAAAAATCAAAGTAGTTTTGTCTCCCTGGACTTCATAATCTCATTTCATTTATTTGGCTAGAGCACAGACCAAAGCCACTGTTCAAGCTTTACTTACTAATATTTCCTTTAAGGTACTGTCTGACCTGACCCAGTTTAGCTTCCTGCCTGCATGCATTTGCTCATGCTGTTACTTCAGCCTGAAGGGATCTCTTCCCCTGTCTACATATTAAACATTTCATTTCTTCTTCACCACCTGGCTCAAATATTCTCTCTCCCATGAAGTGTTCCCCAATCTCCCAACTGGTAATTCCCAAGATACATTGCTGCTGCTGCTAAGTCGCTTCAGTCTTGTCCGATTCTGTGTGACCCCATGGACTGCAGCCTACCAGGCTCCTCCGTCCATGGGA
>NW_011485788.1:16462-17202 GCF_000754665.1 Bison bison bison | reverse complement strand
CAGGTTTGCAAAGAGCAGGACAAGGGTGATTGAGATAAGCTCCAGTTCCTAGTATTGTGAGTCCCCACTTTCTGAGACTACATGACCTATGTGATCCAGACTTTGCAAGGAGCAAGCTGAGTTACAGAGGCAGAAGGAGCAGGAGGTTATGTAAAATTTTAACTTTTCCTCTTCAATAGTTTTCCATGGAGGTAGCTGTTAATTGACAGCCTCTTTCTAGTGAAAACACAGCCGCATTTCCTGAAAAAGGAACCTTCTACTATTTTGACCTTGCTTCTTATTAACTTTTCAACCCATTACAGTGTGGCCTCTTCCAACATTAATCTCCTAAAGCCAGTCTTGGAAATTTTGCCAAGAACCCTAGAAGTACCAAATTCCTAGGCAATTTCCTGTACTTATTTTAGTTGACTTCTAGTCTATGGAAACAGAAACCCTTAAGCCTTCCTTTCTCATTGAAATGTCTTCCTTTGTTTACATGAAAGGAATTACTCCTACTTATTCTACCTTTCTGGCTGCTTGTTATCAGAATTTTTTGTGGTTTGCCTTGTCTCCACATTTGATCCTAAATATTAGTATTTCTCAAGATTGTTATTAGGACACTTTGCATCTAATATATTCTCTGGGCTAACTTATCCATGTGTGCTGCATGCCAAGTCACTTCAGTCGTGTCAGACTCTTTGCAACTCTGTGGACTGTAGCCTGCCAGGCTCCTCTGTCCATGGGATTCTCCAGGCAGAAAT
>NW_011485788.1:14317-15190 GCF_000754665.1 Bison bison bison | reverse complement strand
CTGAAATTCCTTTTTAGATCTCTTCCTTCTCAGTGTCTTCCACTGTTCTCCCTTCTCTTCTTCCTCTTTGGTGCCAAGCAGCTCACAAATGGCCCTTTGCCCAAAGGCTCTCAAAATTGCACTCTCTTTTGACCTGTTTTTCTATTTTTCTACAAAAAAGGAATTCTCCTAACATGCCCCCCAGGTATTGGGAAAAAAGCCTCCAACTTGGTACAGTACTGTCTTGCTGATTTCTTTTACTGTTGTATCATAGTTTAATACATGTTTATAGATAAAATTTTGGACTATTTTTCTAAATTATCATTATTCATGCAACTTTTCACCTTAAGATCTTTCATTGATTGCTCCACCCCACCTCTCATAGCCTCAAGGGTAAATTTCAAACTTTTAGAATAGAGTATAAAGTCCTTCACGACATAATACAAAATTGTTCCTAGCACTTAGCATATAGTTACATAATACAGATTACCTTTCTCCTTCATGATCTGGCTCTTGTCCATCTTTCTAGTATTATTTCCTGTCAGTCCCACTTGAACTCTGTATTCCAGTAGTTCTGAATTATTTTGGATTTTGGACAAAGTGCTATGTTTTTCTTGCCTCCATAGCTCTGGGCTACTTTTCAGATGTTTTTCCCTTTCCTTGCATCCTACCACCCATCCCACCCCATGAACACATTCCATTAGGATTCAGGAGAAATATTATATCCTCAGAAAGCCTTTCCCTATTGGTTTCCATATTTATAGTGCAACACTATGTAGTTATTAGGTTATGGTTCTTAAGTATTATAATAACATGAGAATTGCTTATAGTATAATGCTAAATAACAACAACAAAAGCTGTAGACAGAATTCTATCAATAGTATCTGAGCTGTA
>NW_011485788.1:13275-14217 GCF_000754665.1 Bison bison bison | reverse complement strand
GCTGTATAAAGAAAACCATCCAAAATACATCAGAATATTACAGGAGATTATGTCTGGATAGTGTGGTAATTATGATATTGAGTAATTTTATTTTTTCTTTATAACTTTTTAACCATTTCCAAAATTTAGACAATGATCATGTTCTACATTTTTAATAGGGAAGATATATTTTAAAAAGCCTTACACTCACAAAACAGATTATTTAAGTACCACATCTTACTTATTCTTGAATCTCTAGTATGAACTCACTCAGTTCCTAGCGGAGAGTAGGAACAAAAAATTAAAAAGGAAGAGAAACTTATTTACTTTTGAGTTTTGCTTAAGTAAGATTTGCTATGAATTTATTATCCCCATAAAATTTGGGGTGATAAAACTAATCTTATGTGACTTCAGTTCAGTTCAGTTCAGTTGTGCAATCGTGTCTGACTCTTTGCAACCCCATGAATCGCAGCACTCCAGGCCTCCCTGTCCATCACCAACTCCCGGAGTTCACTTAAACTTATGTCCATTGAGTAAGTGGTGCCATCCAGCCATCTCATCCTCTGTCATCTCCTTCTCCTCCTGCCCTCAATCCCTCCCAGCATCAGGGTCTTTTCCAATGAGTCAACTCTTCACATGAGGTGGCCAAAGTATTGGAGTTTCAGCTTTAGCATCATTCCTTCCAATGAACACCCAGGACTGATATCCTTTAGGATGGACTGGTTGGATCTCCTTGCAGTCCAAGGGACTCTCAAGAGTCTGCTCCAACACCACAGTTCAAAACATCCATTCTTCAGCGCTCAGCTTTCTTCATAATCCAGCTCTCACATCCATACATGACTACTGAAAAAACCATAGCCTTGACTAGATGGACTTTTGTTGTCAAAGTAATGTCTCTGCTTTTCAATATGCTATCTAGGTTGGTCATAACTTTCCTTCCAAGGAGTAAGCGTCTTTTAATTT
>NW_011485788.1:12913-13158 GCF_000754665.1 Bison bison bison | reverse complement strand
TGATGTACTCTACATATAAGTTAAATAAGCAGGGTGACAATATACAGCCTTGATGTGCTCCTTTTGTCTGTTATTAAACTGCATTGGATGCTAAGACAAGAAATTAATAAGAGGATGATTTCATGTTGAAGGATTGGTTGGCTAGAGACAAAAAAGCACTGAATCTTTGTTCCAGATTGCAGGATGAATCGGTTAAGGGCAGTCATGTTGTGTGAGATAAGATTAATTCGTTTCATTGACAAGAG
>NW_011485788.1:11754-12336 GCF_000754665.1 Bison bison bison | reverse complement strand
CAAAATCTGTTAGACAAGTATTATACTAATTTATCCTTACTGTAAAATGTTCAGAAGTCTATAGAGTAATGTATGAAAGTCTTTCCTTACTGCTTTCTTTACCTGACCCTCTTTCCCAAATACCTCTTTCTCCTAATAGGTAGCCATTGTTAGGTTTGGTGTGTGTCCTTCCAAATGATCCTCTCTATATGTACATAAACATATGTGAGCAAATCAAACATCTGTCTACCCACTCACCCACCTACCTACCCTCTATTTGTTTTTGTCTCTCTCTCTGTCACACACACATGCACATACACATATGAACACATACAAATATCTGTATGTATATCTCCTCCACAAATGGGAGCATTTTGTGTGTGGTGTTCTGGAACTTAGTTTTTCTATTAATGTTTTGGGTTTTTTTTTTCCATGTTAATAGAAATTAACAGATCTACCTCACTTCTTTTAAACTACTGCCACATATCTAGGCACCCTTTGTCCCAGCCAAGTTGACACCTAAAATTAACTGTCACATCTGTTTATTCCTATGTGGCTTGATTTTGTTGTTCTAATATTATATATGTGTAATGCATCAAGATT
>NW_011485788.1:9406-10262 GCF_000754665.1 Bison bison bison | reverse complement strand
AGTTCTGGGGGCCAGAAGTCCAAAATCAAGGTGTTGACAGAGCCACTCTTCTGCCAGTGGCTTTATGGGATTTTTTGTTCCTTGAATTTTCCATCTGTATCACTCCAATCTCTATTTCCATCTTCCCATTACCTTTTCCTCTTTTATCCCTGAAATCTCTCTCTCTTCACTCTTATAAGGACACTTGTCTTTGAATTTAGGGCCTACCCAGTTAATTCAGAATAATCTCATCTCACAATCCTAATTTAATTATATCTGCAAAGTTCCCAAACACCCCTTCTTTCCAAGTAAGGTAATATTCACAGTTCTGGGCATTAGGCTGTGTACATATCTTTTGGGAATCTATCATTCACCTCACCACAAAGGACAAAGTACCCTTTTTTTTTTTTTTTAATCATATGTATTTTTTGTTGTTGATAATTTTCTCTCTTATGTAAATTTTAGAATAAATCTGTGAAGCTAAAAAATTCACATTGGTATTTGGTTGTAATAGGATTTAATTTATAGAATAACTTTGGATTACTACTAAATCTTCCCATTCAGGAATGTGCCATGTCCCTCCATTTCTTTAGAGTTATTTTTACTTGTTAGAAAAGTTATATTACTTTCTTCTTACACATCTTACACATTTACTTTTTAAATTGAGTACTTATACATAAGATTATTTTACTAGTTATATTTAGATTTATTGGTATTGAGAATAGGATCTACTTTCATGATATTATCAACTTGGTTATTTTTGGCATGAAGGAAAGGTATTGACTTCTTTTATTTTCAACTTTTATATAGTTTCAGTTTCCATTCAGCTTTTCAGCTGATTTTCATGGATTTTCTTGGAAGATTATCATAACATCTG
>NW_011485788.1:6712-9306 GCF_000754665.1 Bison bison bison | reverse complement strand
CTTGTTTTCTTTCTTTCTTTAAAATTCAGGAATTAGTACTGGATTTCATTAAATGGGGTCTTCCCTGATGGCTTAGCTGTAAACAATCTGCCTGCAGTGCAGGAGATATGGGTTCAATCCCTGCGTTGATAAGATCCCCTGGATGAGGGAATAACAACTTACTCCAGTATTCTTGCCTGAAAAATCTAATGGACAGAGGAGCCTGGCAGCTATAGTCTAAAGGGTTGCAAAAGAGTCGGACATAACTGAGCATGCACACTGTGTTTTTTAAATGTGGTACCAATTGAGATGTTCATGTGATTGTTTTCTTTTAATCTTCAAATTAATTGTGTTAATGTTGAACCACACTTGACATTCTATGACAAACTTATTTAATCGTATTATTCATTATATGTTTAAAATTTTGTCATCTGTGTTTCTAAGTGAGGTTCAACTATTATTTTCTTTACTTCCACCCACTTCCCTTATGTTCTTTTTGTGTTCTGCTATTGGATTTTGCCTTTAGGGTGTGCTAGCCTCATGAAGTGAGTTTGATAGCTTCTCATCTTTTCCTGTGTTTTACAATAAAGGTGTCTGACCCTGGTGGCTCAGTGTGAGCTTTGACAGACAGTTCATACTTTGACCACTTCTGCTATAGTTATTACAATGTCCAGATAACCTACCTCTTCCTGAATGACTTAAATGTCCCTAGAAAACAATTGATTTAATCTAAAATTTTAAATTAATTGGTATAAAATTATACATATATTTTTACTTTTTAAACGTCTCCTTATTTGCCATTATTAATTGTCTCTGATGTTCCTAGGGTAGCCTTCTGCACTATGTGTGCTCTCACTACCTTGGGAATTTCTCTTAAACCTTCAAAATTTTCTTTCCTGATTATTTTAAGCTGTTGATATTTTTCTTCTTCTCCTGTTTCTCAGTAAAAATGCCATGCCATAAGCTCTTAATTTTCTAAAAAGTTCTGTTTCTAGCATTTTATAGTCCCCTCTCTTGTTTTCCAGTGCTCTCAGGGATTTATTCTTTTTAAAATTTTTTTCTGGTACTTCAAAAGACTTGGAACAATAAAAGAGATGAACTTGCATTTTGAATCTTACATAAAAATATCCAACCCCATCTGCTAAATGTTCCAATACCTAGTTTCATTTTATTTGGATTATGTGATAAACCACAAAACTGAATTTCTTTAGTATCCCATGTAACTAACTTTACTATAGTTCCTTTAAAAATAGTATACAATCATAATCTTCTATGTAGAGAAGCTCAAGCATTAGGCAAGTATAAAGGACAGCTTGTTGTAACTTGTATTTGAATGTGAGTGATAAATAGTAGGATTAAGGAGCTAAGTGACTGAGAAGTTAATACTTGGATAGTTTATATTAAAAGAAAGTTTGGGTTTTAGACTAATACCAGCTACCCTTGATTCTGGCTCTCAGATTTCAAGTAAGACACGTTTCTTCTTATGGCTTCTAGAAGCCTTGTAATGCTACCTGTGCCAAGTCCCATCACACCACAGTGGAATAATAATAATAAAATAGTATGTATAACCACAGCATTTTATGTTTGCTCAGCACAGGGTCATTTTTGTGGCTTGAAGGATCCAGCAGAGGGACTTTCAGTCAATAAATATTTGTTGTACTTAAATCTACTCTTGGATTTTTGTAACTCAGATGCCAGCTGGTATCACTCTGGCAATTAAATCTAGGTAAGATCATCTCAAATATCCTTTGCTCATCTTGTGGAAAGTCTAATGCTCTTGCAAAGATTTCTGTAAATTCCTGGTGGCTTGTATTTCTCCCAGTCAACTTTGACTGTGATTCTGCTAAATTGTAACTTCTGCTGACTTCTCACTCTGCATTTTATGTCTTACTTTAATTGTATATGGTATTGGCTCCCCAAATGACACTCATGTGAAATGACTCCGTGTTGTGGCCTTTTATTAAAGACTCAGTGCTGTTAATGAGAGGAGTTATACCAAACTAAATACATAATTTAAAATAGAATATTTTATTTCCATATGTTTTGAAAAGCCCCTTGGACATTTTTGTCAGTTCAGGTATTGACCTTTCATCATACTGTCTAACCCTCTGTCTTTTTCTAGCTCCCTCACTATTCCTAACTCTTCTGCTCTCTCTACCCCACCTCCAATTCTATTAATGTATTATAAAGAATAGTTTGAAAACCTCATTATTGAGTCCTTCCAACAGGTGTCTAGAACTTTGTGATATAGAGACTTGAGTGTATCATTTTTTTCAGAGGTGATCAGGTTCTGGAGAATTATTGCTAACCAAACGCCCATGAATCTGACATATCCAAAATGTTTCTAATATGCAATATACTTTTTCAGTAATCTGTGAACATGGTCTGAATCCCAGGTAGGCTTCACTGGCTCCAAAAGTTAACTCAAACTTTCCTCCTCATCAGTGGAGTTCACAGGTAACTTTCTCTCTGAAGAATTAATTAGATTTGTTTTCTTAAACTCATATCACATATACAGGTTAACCTCAATCTCCAGGAACATATGCAATTAGACAAAAGATAATTTTCTTTCAGAATAGTCTGTGTAGTACATTTATCACATTTGTATGTCACAG
>NW_011485788.1:5095-5825 GCF_000754665.1 Bison bison bison | reverse complement strand
TCCTCAAAACAACCCCGTGAAATATATGCTATTAATAATCCCATCTTTGGAAGGAGAAAGTTAAGTTGCTGGTATATTGTATTTGTATGTTCCCACAAGTTCAAACCCAGAATTTAGGCTGGTCTTTTATGCAGTAAGTTGTTTACAAATAATAAATTGCACGTGTGGGTTTTTTTATTGAAGTATAGTTGATTTACATTATTAATCAATAATTTTATATATTATGTTCCATATTGTTACTATAAAATGTTGGCAATATTCCCTGCGCTACACATTATATACTTGTATCTTATTTATTTCTACTACGTTGTACCTTTTATGCTTTTTTCCCTATTTTGTTCCTCCTTCAGTCCCTCTCCCCACTGATAACCACTAGTTTGTTCTCCTATATGTGTGTCTGTTTCTGTTTTGTTATATTCACTTATTTGATTTATTTTTTAGATTCCACATATAAGTGAAAACACAGTGTTTGTCTCTTCTGTCTGCTTTAGTTAACTAAGCATAATACCCTCCAGGCCCATCCATGTTGTTGCAAATGGAAAAAATGCATTATTTTATATGGCTGAGTAATATTACACTGTGTGTGTGTGTATATGCACACACAAAGAGCCTGATGCTGGGAAAGATTGAAGGCAGGAGGAGAAGCTGATGACAGAGAATGAGATGGTTGGATGGTATCACCGATTCAATGGACGTGAGTTTGAGCAAACTCCGGAGATAGTGAAGGACC
>NW_011485788.1:4660-4995 GCF_000754665.1 Bison bison bison | reverse complement strand
GGTGTTTGCACAGAGTAGAATATTGTGTACCTCTTAAAAAGAACAAGACAGATTTTTATGGAACGATAGAAGAACTATATGGAATCCTGCCATTTGTTTGGGTAAGAGTGGTCTTTGGGTAAGAGTGGACTCTATCAGATACCATCTCTGGACTGATTTTTAAGTTATGTATGGAATTCTTATATATCACTCTAACATATTTAGCTCATTTATTTTTATAATTTTTCTTTCATAAATCAAAATAATGAAATAATAGTAATGCTAGGTAACAATAATGTGTAGCTTATTATTCCCATGCACTGTTCCAAGCATTTTGCATATAACTCATATAATCC
>NW_011485788.1:2596-3402 GCF_000754665.1 Bison bison bison | reverse complement strand
AATTTTTCACTCTCCACTTTCACTTTCATCAAGAGGCTTTTTACTTCCTCTTCACTTTCTGCCATAAGGGTGGAGTCATCTGCATATTTGAGGTTATTGATATTTCTCCCGGCAATCTTGATTCCAGCTTGTGTTTCTTCCAGTCCAGCGTTTCTCATGAAGTACTCTGCATATAAGTTAAATAAAAAGGGCGACAATATACAGCCTTGACGAACTGCTTTTCCTATTTGGAACCGGTCTGTTTTTCCATGTCCAGTTCTAACTGTTGCTTCCTGACCTTCATACAAATTTCTCAAGAGGCAGATCAGGTGGTCTGGTGTTCCCATCTCTTTCAGAATTTTCCACAGTTTATTGTGATCCACACAGTCAAAGGCTTTGGCATAGTCAATAAAGCACAGATAGATGCTTTTCTGAACTCTCTTGCTTTTTCCATGATCCAGCAGAAGTTGGCAATTTGATCTCTGGTTCCTCTGCCTTTTCTAAAACCAGCTTGAACATCTGGAAGTTCACGGTTCACATATTGCTGAAGCCTGGCTTGGAGAATTTTGAGCATTACTTTAGTAGCATGTGAGATGAGTGCAATTGTGTGGTAGTTTGAGCATTCTTTGTCCTTGCCTTTCTTTGGGATTAGAATGAAAACTGACCTTTTCCAGTCCTGTGGCCACTGCTGAGTTTTCCAAATTTGCTGGCATATTGAGTGCAGCACTTTCACATCATCATCTTTCAGGATTTGGAATAGCTTAACTGGAATTCCATCACCTCCACTAGCTTTGTTCGTAGTGATGCTTCCTAAGGCCCACTTGACT
>NW_011485788.1:0-775 GCF_000754665.1 Bison bison bison | reverse complement strand
ACTGTTCTCCATAATGATTGCACCAATTTACATTCCCACTGACAATGTAGTAGGGTTCCCTTTTCTTCACACCCTCTCCAGAATTTATTATACATACAGTTTTTGATGATGGCCATTCTGACTGGTGTGAGGTGATATCTCAGTGTAATTTTGATTTACATTTCTTGAATAGTTAGTGACATTGAACATCTTTTCATGAGCCTGTTGGCCATCTGTATGTTTTCTTTGAAGGAATTTCTATTTAGGTCTTCTGCCCATAGGTTACCTGTTTTCTAATAAGTTTTAAAAGTCTTTTATATAATATATTCTCAATACCATTCATTGATCAAATATGTATTCTTCAAATATGTTCTCCTAATCTTTGTGTTACTCTCTCATTAAAAGAAGATAAAAGTTTTGTGTCATATCTAAGAAATGTTTGCCTAGCTCAAGTTTACAAGGATTTTCTCCTTTGTTTTCTTTGAAAAGTTTTATAGTTTTAGAATTCACATTCATGTCTTTTACCCACTTAATCTTAAATTTTGTATATGGTGTTATGTATGGGTCCGTTCATGTCTTGGAATCAGTTCACTTCATTCACTTCGTAATGTCCGACTCTTTGTGACTCCCATGGACTGCAACACACCAGGCTTCCCTGTCCATTACCAACTCCTGGAGCTTGCTAAAACTCATGTCCATTGAGTTTGTGATGCCATCCAACCATCTTATCCTCTGTCGTCCCCTTCTCCTCCCATCTTCAATCTTTCCCAGCATCAGGGTCTTTTCCAATGAGTCA
>NW_011485787.1:12857-13459 GCF_000754665.1 Bison bison bison | reverse complement strand
CCAGGCTCCCCTGTCCCTGGAATTCTCCAGGCAAGAACACTGGAGTGGGTTGCCATTTCCTTCTCCAATGCATGAAAGTGAAAAGTGAAAGTGAACCCGTTCAGTCCTGTCTGACTCTTAGTGACCCCATGGACCGCAGCCCACCAGGCTCCTCCATCCATGGGATTTTCCAGGCAAGAGTACTGGAGTGGGGTGCCATTGCCTTCTCCGGTAGCATACCAGAGCACTATGCAAAGTTCAAGTGCGACTGAGTTTCAAGCTGAACTAGCATCTTGTTTTCTGGCCGACAGCTGTTTTTTTCTTTAAAGAATGACTAACACAGTATAGTTATTAAGACTTGGGAAGAAGACAGATGGCCAACAGGCATATGACAAACAATGCTCAACATCACTCACTAAACATCAGGGAAATGCAAATTAAGACCACAATGAGATATCACCTCATACCTGTCAGAATACTATCCAAAAGACAACAAATAGCAAGTGTTGGCAAAGGTGTGGAGAAAAGGGAGCCCCTGTGGGCCACTGTTTTCCATAGTGGCTGCACCAATACATTCCCACCAACGATGTTTTCCTGTTCTCTGGATAAACACTCAGAAGTAA
>NW_011485787.1:11695-12757 GCF_000754665.1 Bison bison bison | reverse complement strand
ATATATAAAATGGAAAACTAATAATGACCTATTGCACAGCATAGGGAACTATACTCAATATTCTGTAATAACCTATACAGGAAAAAAAAATTTGAAAAAGAACGAATATATGTATAACTGAATCACTCTGTTGTACACCAGAAACTAACACAACATTATAAACCAACTATACTTCAATAATTTAAAAAAGATGATATATATCTTATGTGTACATCTCACATACACACACAATGAAATACTACTCAGCTATAAAAAAGAACAAATTCTTGCCATTTGCAACAACATGGATGGACCTTGAGGGCATTATGCTACATAGGGTAAGTCAGGTGGAGAAAGACAAATAGCATATAATTTCACTCATATGTAGAATCTAAAAAAACCAAAAACAAAAAACAATTCATAGATACAGAGAACAGATGGGTAGTTACCAGAGAGGAAGGGGGTCGGGGGTTGGGTGAAATGGGTGAAGGGGTCAACTGTTAGTCTGGTGATGGACGGTAACTAGATTTTGTGGTGATGACCACTCTGCAGTGTACACAGATGTTGTATACAGATGCTGAATTGTAATACTGTACCTGAAACATGATACACACACAGACTTGGTTATCTGGCACAAATTTTCTTAAAAATGATGTAAATGAGCTTGTCAACTTCAAAGAAAATAAGCGACAATATCTTGCCAATCAATTTTGGAAAACTTGCACCTGTGAAAGGCCCAGCTTCCCAGTACTTAGAAAACTTCCTAATGAAATCAGTGGTGATGTTAATGAAATGTGACTTTTGGGATATGGTATAATAAAATGTGTCAATACTTGGAAGATTTGTACCAGCCAGAGAACCGGTATTTTCCAAGTGACCAATGAAGGATGTTACAAAATCATTCTCTAATACAGACCGATCAGACTGCAAGGGAGAGCAATAGATTTTAATGGAACGGAGTAGAAAAAGTTCACTAATACAGTTTCAGATTCCACATTATCAATAATCTTTATTCCACATTATCAATCAACCACTTGCTGGATTTTGGTGCATTATCAAGGAAGAGTTCCACAAAAACATGAA
>NW_011485787.1:10118-11595 GCF_000754665.1 Bison bison bison | reverse complement strand
AATAAAGTTTTACTGGAACACGGCCGAGCTCAATCCTTTCTGTACTGTATGTGGGTATTTTCAAGCTGCAAAGGCAGAGCTGAGTAGTTGCCAAATATTTACCATCTGGCCTTTTACAGGAAAAGTTTGCAGCTTGCTCTTCAGGAGCACTGGTTCTCCACCTTTCATGTGCACATCCATTCCCAGGGAAACTCCTTACAATGCAGGGTCTCTTTAGGCAGGTCTGGGCCATCGCTCCTCACTGAACCACAAGGGTAGAAAAGAGGGGCTCTCCAAGGGGGGTCGGCGCAGCCTTGAGAGACCCCAAGACTCCAGAGGTGCAGGAGGCCCAAACTGTCTTCATGATAGCACTAGATAATACTGACTTTTTCCCACTGTTGACGTTTCCACAGGAACACTGCCGATGGCTATAGCACAAATCAGGAAGTGGCACCAAAGTGAATGAATCAGCAGTTCATTCCTTACCACCACACACTCACAGGGAAAAAACAAGAGTTTCACTTTGATGTGGTTGAAAAAATTATCAACTGTGATAACTCTACACACCCTTTTGAAGATTCTGTGCAATGAAATGAGGACACATCCAGGACTTCTGTAGCATACCAGCTGCTGCTGCTGCTAAGTTGCTTCAGTCATGTCCAACTCTTTGTGACCCAATGGACTGTAGCTCGCCAGGCTCCTCTGTCCATGGGATTCTCCAGGCAAGAATACTGGAGTGGCTTGCCATCTCCTCTGGTTCAATCCTGAACCCACATCTCTTATGTCTCCTGCCCTGGCAGGCAGGTTTTTTTTACTACGAGCGCCACCTGGGAAGCTCAAGAACTACCATATGATCCAGCAATCCCACGCCTGAGCATATATCCTAAGAAAACTATAATTTGAAAAGATGCATGCAACCCAATGTTCATTGCAGCACTATTTACCAAGATAGGGAAGCAACTTCAGTGTCCATCAACAGATGAATGGATAAAGAAGATGTCGTTGTTCAGTTGCTAAATCACCTCCGACTGTTTGCGACCCCATAGACTGCAGTACACCAGGCTTCCCTGTCCTTCACTATCTTGCAGAGTTTGTGCAAATTCATGTCCACTTAGTGGTACATATATACAATGGAATACTACTCAGCCATTAAAAAGAATGAAATAATGCCATCTGTAGCAACATGGATGGACCTAGAGATTATCATACTGAGTTAAGTCAGAGAAGGACAAACATCATGTATCACATAAGCAGAACCTAATTTTTAAAAATGATACAAATGGACTTATTTACAATACAGAAACAGACTCACAGATTTCAAAAACAAACTTATGATTACCTAAGGGGAAATACGTGGAGGAAGGATAAAATAGGAGCTTGGGGTTAACATATACACACTGCTGCTGCTGCTGCTGCTAAGTCGCTTCAATCGTGTCCGACTCTGTGCGACCCCATAGACAGCGGCCCACCAGGCTCCCCTGTCCCTGGGATTTTCCAG
>NW_011485787.1:7262-9701 GCF_000754665.1 Bison bison bison | reverse complement strand
GAATTTATTAGTAACATTTTAAATAAGTTCATTATTTTTTAAAGGATAGAATATAATCTATTTCTGAGGTCAAATACTAATAAAGACAATATAAAAATAAATTATATAACTTTTAACTTCTATGATGAAAACATTACTTAAGTAATATCTTAGTTATAATTTCTAATACAAAAATACCTAGAGATATAACCCACATGAGCAAAAGCTTTCAGGACCTTCAATTATTTTTAAGAGAGTAAAGGGACTTTACACCCCAAAGTCCGTAAACCACTGGTATGTACCATTAAGAAGGTATCATGAAGTCAGTGGACACGGGAGCTTCCTGCTAAAGACCTAAGAAAACACCCAAATGATAGCTTGCTTCCTAGTTCTCTTAAGACCTTCTTAGAGTCATTAATGTACAAGTCCAACTGTATAATGCCAAGAACACTGAAACTATTTTTAATGATATAAAGAGAACTGTTTTTGGGGGGGGGGGGGATATCCTTCTCAAACCTGGTCCTAAAATCTGTGAAATCAAAACTTTTCATTTTTGTGACATGTTGTGCAACATCTCACAATTGATGAGCCTCTCACATGTGCAATATGGCTTGGAGTAGGAGATAAGCAAGCACAGAAAAGGAAAGCTATGTTCACATGGTGAGAGCAAATAAAGTTAAGACAGAGATCTTGTTAGTCCCGTCCTTCACCTTCTGTGGGGACTGGCTTAGGTTTTTCCTAAAGACCATATGTGTGCTCTAAGCCTAGTGAAGTGGGGAGAGAAGAACCAGGGAAATCTAGGCAAGTTGGGGATGAGTGTGTGCTTGCTCAGTTGTGTTAGACTCTTTGGAAAGCTAGCTCTAAATCTAAATGACAGAGGTTTTAAGAGCACAGAGATTTCCTGCAGGGTGTTCAGGAAATTTGAGGCGCCCCTGCAATATTAAGCTTTAGCATCACTCAACCTCCTTGACCATCTAGGTTTCAGTGTCTATGTGTTGCTAGATTGCACTGAGTTCAGTGAGTGTCTATTGAATTGCTGCTATGTGCAAGGCACCATACTGGGAGCTGCAGGGATTTGGTTTGCCCTCCTGGTCTTGACAGTTTGGAGTGGGGTGAGGGACACAAACACAGCAGAAATATTCAAGTAGAATGAAGAGCGAGGTGACTCAGGGACATGGGGAAGGAGGTAGAGGCATCTCCTTGGCTTAGTGTGGGGAGCTTAGGAAGGGGCGTGTGGGTGGCAGTGGTGTAGACAGGCCTTTAAGAACAGAAGGATCCTGTGGTTAGGAGAGATTGACAGGCATGAGTGAAGAACAGGACTGATGTGGTTAGGCGCCAGTAGGGAAAGTTGAGGGCGTGTGTGGTGGAGTTTGTCAAGGGCATTGGGACAGTGTCAGGAGACAAGCTGGAGAGGCAGGCAAGGCCCTCCTGTGGGGAGGTCTCTGAGCCAGCCTGCAGCCCTGGGTGCTTCATTTTGTAGGCAGTAAGGAGAGAGGGAAGGTTTGTGAACAGGCGAGTGACATGATCTGAGGTGTGCTTTTAAGAGATTAGTCTGGTGCTAGCGTGTAGGCTGAACTGCAGTGGGTGCAAACTAAACTCTTCCACTGTGGGTGGTAGCAGAATGCGTCTTTTTGAGTTTTATTCAAAGGGCGCAGGGTGTATTCAATGAAGGCAGGAAGGGTAAAAACCAGACAAAGCTTGGAGCTGTGAAGCAAAGTCACACAGCATTTTACAGGCATGGCTCGGTGAGAAAACAAGAGAGAATATATGTGAACGAATTTTCTTAGGGGCCACTCCAGAAAATATCAACTCACCCAGAGACAGAGGGCGAATCAGTAGTTGTGTGGAAAGAAAGGGCTTACAAAGGGACCTGGGGGATTGGCAGACATGTCAATTTTTTGCTCGTTTCATGGGCACGTATGTATGTCAAAGCTGATCCAACAGGTCACTTTACATGTATGCACGTTGTGCATATCAACTGTAACTCAAAAAAAGTTTTTAAAAATGACCTTTTTCTTTTCCTTTTCCTTTCAAGATATGCTTCTTAAGTTCAATTTTTACAAAAGATGCTAGTAATGGTAAAAGGTTATAAATCCCTTTTGGAAACTAAGGATTGGCAGCAAAAGTCAGGAGCCTTAACAACCACATCGACCTGGGTGGGGTGGGCTGGTGGTGGGGGAGGGAGATATCCTACAGCTACAGAACCTATAGGCTACTTGGTGACAGGAAAGTGTAGGGGCTACTGTCATTAAGCAGAGAAGCCAGTGCTTTAAGGGGACACGTGATGCATTTCCATTTTGAAACATTTATATGGCTTGCAGCAGGTAGCCTTCTAAGATACCCCCAATGGTCCTCACCTCCTGATATTCATACCCTCCCCCAAAGTATGGGCTAAACCTACTGACTAGCTTCCCTGATTAGGTTTCAAAAAATTGACTTCCATCTTCCTAGCACTCTCTC
>NW_011485787.1:5780-7162 GCF_000754665.1 Bison bison bison | reverse complement strand
CCTGTGAACAACCAGTACCCCAGGGAGCAAGGATTCTGGAGCCTGGAGAGAAGAAGGTGAGGGATCTTGGGTGGAGATTTTAGGAAACTGAGTGACTAGCAAAATGTTTAGGTCTTGCCTACCATAAGTGACTGGATTTATAATGAGTGCTAAGAATACAATCACTCTAAGTCAGGGCTTGGCTTTTTTTTTTTTTTTTTAATGGAAAGGGCCAGATAATAATTCTCTTTGGCTTTGCAGAGCATATGGCTGAAACTACTCAATTTTGCTGTTTTTGTAGGAAAGCAGCCACAGACAATCTGTAA
The DNA here is from genome assembly GCF_000754665.1 of Bison bison bison. Taxonomy (NCBI): domain Eukaryota; kingdom Metazoa; phylum Chordata; class Mammalia; order Artiodactyla; family Bovidae; genus Bison; species Bison bison. The sequence goes on along the minus strand of NW_011485787.1, from coordinate 6,857 downwards.
ATGAATGACCATAGCTGGTTCTAATAAAACTTTATTCACAAAAACTCAGTTGCGATTTTTGTGTGGTGAAACACAGTTGTGATCATCAGCCTGGTTTAAGCCAAGTCCTCATAGATCTCCAGAATCTCCATCTATCACCACTGGGAAAGAGCACATGACCATGAACAGGGTTGTCTTAAGACCACAGAAAAGACCTGTTTTGCTCCTCCTGGCCTGACATTTCACCACTAGAGTTACTCCTTGGGGTGAAAGCACTGACTCTGGAAGTTCCTAGAAAAAACACAGGCTGCTCTTCAGAGAAAGTCTCACCATACCTAGATGACTCAGACCTCCAGAGCTTTCTGCTTCCCGGTGCACAAGCCGTTTCACAAAAGCTTTTGACAGATCTAGAAACACACGGGTATGGGTGTATGTGTGGCCTATTTGTGAGTGAACAGGGACCCACAAAAGGACACAGCTTGGGGAGGTGGGAAGACTAACCTCTAAAAGCAGACTTGAGCTGCTTCCCAATGTCTCCAGTTAGCTCTCTGGGGCAGGGGGGCAGGCAAAAGAGTTCAAGACAAAATTAATTTTAATTAACTCAAACTGAAAACATACAACACGGGGGGGGGGGTTGGTATTATAAAGGTAATGAAGATAAGATGTCACTGTTTCTAAGAGACTATAAACTGCTGCTTTGAATAATCCAAGTCAGTTTCTCTAAAACCAGATGCTGTACCTGAGAGAAAGCCCCAGATAGACACTCAGTTCTGACTGATCTGCTTTTCATCTCTTCTTTCTTTGTCTGCTCTGAGCTGAGGAATAGACACAAGACTGAAAGGCAAAGGGAGTTCTGTATGTCACAGACACAGTGGCAGCCACTGCTACATAATTGAGTGCTAAGCGTATACCAACAGTATAGCTGATAAAAAGTTGAACATTTGTAAATGAAAAACTATGTACATGACTGACATAATAGCCTTTGGTAAATAAGTTATAAAATAGTTACCTGCCCTATACTGGCACATTTTGGGGTGAAAACTGCAGGTAATTTGAAAATAGAATAAATAATCCACAGCAGAAAACAAAATGCAAAGA
>NW_011485787.1:5172-5680 GCF_000754665.1 Bison bison bison | reverse complement strand
CATGAGGGAGATATGGGAAAGCCCACATGGCAAAGAATCAAGGGAGGTCTTGGGCCAAGAGCTAGTGAGTAGCCGAGGCCCTCAGTTCCACAGCCTTTGAGGAACTGAGTCCTGACAACAACCACAAAAAGTGATCTAGGCAGTGGATTCTTCTATGGTTGAGCCTTCAGATGAAACTACAGCCCTGGCCAATGCTTTCAGTCACAGCCTTGTTAGAGACCCAGAGACAGCTAAGCAGAGTCCAGACTCCTGACCTACAGAAATTGAGATGATATATGTTGTTGTTTCTGACTATCGAGTGTAAGATTAATCTGTCATGCAACAGTAGATAACTAATACACAGCTTCAGCTCTGGTATATGCCTGCAGCTCTACAATAGAATCTTTAAAGCATTTTTTTAAAAAATGCAATGACACAAAGATGCAATGACAATCTTAAAACATCAAGAGAAGTTTGCTTCAAATTCACTCTCTGCTAGGGATGTGGTGATTTGGCTTTGGGCATCTTG
>NW_011485787.1:4637-5072 GCF_000754665.1 Bison bison bison | reverse complement strand
ATAGAAAACATGTATACAAGTTGCCTTTCAATTTCAAGTTTATGTTGCCCTTCAGAAAGGTATTTTGACCTGAAACAATACTTTACCAAAGATGTTATCATGAGGAACTATTTTCTCCATTAAGATTTTGATCCTCCACATATATAGTAGTGGTGGTCAGACTTCAGTGTGGCTCTGAATTGCCTGGGGAGCTTATTAAAACAAATCAAATTCCTGGGACCCACCCCAAAGGGGGAATCTGGCAATCTGAACGTTTAACCAGCAACCTTGGTGATTCTTTTACTTAACACAGAAAATAAAACTTGCTGAAGTACAACAAATGGAGTAATAGATGAAAACAGCCCATGGTGTCTATTTAACAGGACTTGGTTTCTTGTGGGAACACTCAGAAAAGGGCTTGTAAGAGGCCAAAGGGCCTGAGCTTCCAGAAAGAGT
>NW_011485787.1:2750-3585 GCF_000754665.1 Bison bison bison | reverse complement strand
GAGGGCATGGCAACCCACTCCAGTATTCTTGCCTGGGAAATCCCATGGACAGAGGAGCCTGGAGGGCTACAGTTCATAGGGTCGCAAAAGACTTGGACATGACTTAGTGACTCATCCACGACAACAACAGGAGGGGAACTGGCAACTGCAGAAGGGAGTGGTTTTTGTACTCCTTACCTGGTAGACTGAATGCGGAACTACACAGATTTACCAGTGTCTGAATAGCCATTCTTGGTCTTTTAGCTTACAGCTGTATTAGGTGACAGCATCTTACATGTCACTGTATTATATTCAAGAAGATCATGAGGGGCATTTGAGAACTTCTCCCAACTCCTATCAACTGCTTTCTCCTCGCTTCCTCCAGAAGGAGACAAGCTAGACCCATTTTCACTGCCCCATCCCCCATTCTCATTCACCACGATTTTAAACAAAGAAATAAGAGGAGGCACATTTTCAGACAAGTGGCTAAGAGAATCCAAGGTCACCGGCCTTTCAAACTAACCAGGACTCAGTGCATTAACGACTGGCAATTCTTACACCTGCCTCCCCATAAAGAGGGACAGAAAGGACAATGGAAAACACAGCGATTTCTCAGACTTTTGAGGGTAAATCCACCTCTTCAATTCCTTCTGTCTTCTCCCTTCTTGCTTTTGGACCTTGCTCTCAATTAGTGCTTCTCGAACTGCATTATGCCCAGGAATCATCTGGAAAGTTCTGAAAATGCAGACTTGGATTCAGCAGGCCTCGGGGTGGCCTGAGACTCTGCATTTGTAACAAGCTTCTAGGGGATGCTGATCCTGCTGGCCCATGGACCGCACGTGGAAGAGAGGATCTG
>NW_011485787.1:1200-2650 GCF_000754665.1 Bison bison bison | reverse complement strand
CTCCATCACTCCATAAAGGATCCTTGTACCCTCAGCAGTCACTCCCCAGCGCTGCCTCCCCCAGCCTCCGGCACTCACTCAGCTATTTTCTGTCTCTCTGGATTTGCCATTTCATGTCAGTGGAACCCTGCAGTATTTGCTCTCATGTGTCATCTTTGACTCAGCATCCTGTTTCTGAGACCCATCTGTGTTGCAGTATGCGTCCTTCATTCCCTCTCACCGCCACACAGTATTCCACTGTATGGATACATCACGCCTAATGGCAATTTTAAAAAAATCAAGCTTCTAGAACCTTCCATCCTTCAAAGGCTCCAAGAGAACAAATGTCTGGTGGCATTTCTTGCTCACCTCTTCGAGCCGGCACTACACAGGCACACAGAGCTGGCGCCTAGTGGCCAGACATGGAGTGAAGGAATATGTCACTCAACGCATAGAACTAAATCCAAAGACAGATTTCATGTTAATTAACCTGAAGCCACAATTCAGGTTTTAAAGGAAAAAAGTTTTAATTATTAAGTGAATGACAGGTGCTATGACTTTGTAACTCAGTGTAGGTCTTACATTGTACCTCTAGATTGCTCTTTCTAGACTTTTCGGTTCTATGCTGTCATTTCTGATTTATTCTTGCAGAAGTAAGAAGACATTTCGGATGAACAATGCTATGGGTTCACACAGAATTCCAGCAATAACTTGAAGCCTGGCGTGTTTCTCTGACCCACCACCATCCCTTTGTATTCCCATTTTAAGTAATTTAAAACCACTGAATCTTAGCTGTGTGGACTTCAGGGATGTGGAGGGTGGGTGTGCATATCGCTCAGGTTTCTCCCCTTCCAGGTCCCCAGACGGGCTGATGCACAGTTTACTCAGACCCAGCACTTAGATGTTTTGAGAGGCCAGTGTTCCTCTGAGCAAGGAGACTAGAGATCGGACCCCATGGACCTACCTGATGGGGTCAAGTACCCAAGTATATGATCCTCATTTCATGGGCTTTGAGTTTTCCTTCTCAAAGGTAACAGACTGATGTTAATAAATCAGAGGGCTGAAGAGCCATGTGGCCAGAGAGATGTTTGGGGCCACTGACAGCACTCTCAGAGCCCAGGCTCCTCAAATGTCCCAGTTCAGTTCTTGGTCCCATGATGGGCACATATGACTGCCCCACCCCACTGGTGGTTCAAATATTAGACATTTCGTGCTTAACTCCAAGGCACATCTCATTGCACCTTGCTCCCTTTGAGAAGAAGAGGTGAGGGGGAGAAAATAGGGAGGAGGGAGAAGAAAGAGGGGAAAGATGGGGTGGAATGGAGAGGAAGAGAGAAAAAGAAAGATGATGAAAACAATGTTTAAAGGGCCACTTCCACCCCAGCCCCTGTGAACAAATGAATGCATCAAGCAAAACAGAAAACAGCACCAAACCAAAAGAGCTATCACAAATCATATTAAAGATAACAGT
>NW_011485787.1:0-1100 GCF_000754665.1 Bison bison bison | reverse complement strand
AGCCTGCACCACACCCTACACGCTAAGCACAATTCTCTCTGATGACACTGACTGAAGCCCTTGTGACAACTGCAGTAGCCTGCACCACACCCTACACGCTAAGCACAATATTCCATCGAACACAACTGAAGCCCAAAGGGCTCCTTATTTCCCAAGTGCCACTGCCTCAGGCCTAGGTCCCCAAGGCAGTGTCACCTGAGGTGGCCCTTGTGGCCACCCGCCCCTTGATTTCCTGGAGGCCCAAAGAAGATGTGGATGCCACCTGGTCAAAGAAGTTAATTCAGAAAGAAGAAAGCAGTACAGATGGTGAAGGATTCACTATCCAAGTGCTAAAAATGTAACTCCACAGAGAAGTTTCACCCAAAAAGGAAGATGGGAAACGACTGAGGCAAAGGAAACTGGGAGCACCTTGACGTCCCTCACGGGGAGTAAGCAGTTTGGGGGAGGAGGTCTCTGCCACAGTGCCTGCATTTTCCTTTGGTAAAGATCTCCCCGTCAGCGTGGACCAAAACCTCTTCCCACTGTGGTCTGTCCCCCACTGGAAAGAAACTGAGAACTCTGCAAACGGGGAAAATAAAAGACACAAGAGCCATATGGAATCGTCTATTTTTTCCCTCACACCATCTGGTTTGGGATCTAAGCACAGAATGGCAACTGCGCTGACTGAGGAGACAGCAAAATCTCTGGGCCACTGGGAAGGCGACACCATGGCTAGGTTCAGTCCCTCCCTCTGGGGATTTTCTTTCCCCCCTCTGACAAGAACCTGCTTGATCCTGGAATTCTCAGCTGAAACATCACCAGCCATGTGATTAACTATTAGAGTTCTACAGTTTCTCATCATACCACTCCAGAATTCTCGAACCTCTGAAAACTAAGGTTGGTTTCTTTTTGGGGGTGGGGTGGGAGTGGAGTTCATCTGGCAGTGAAACCCATTCTGCTCTGAATTCCCTTGATATCCAGAACTGACCTTGAATGGCCCAGATGCTGTTCGCAGATGTCCCTGACCTAAGTTCAGTGCTCCAGAAAGATCCATGTGTTGGACTTGAGGGGCGCACCCAGACCTTGCTGGGGACACGGCAAGTGCATACGGTATGTGCACC
>NW_011485786.1:16291-16542 GCF_000754665.1 Bison bison bison | reverse complement strand
ATACAGAATATATATATGAAGAATTTTTATAACCCGACAAAAAAAGACACATAACCCAATTAAAAAGGGGCAAAGGATTTCAATAGGCATTTCTCTGAGGAATATATAAAAATTGCTAATTAGGACATGAAAAGATGTTCAGCATCACTAGTCATTGCTGCTGCTGCTCACTTGTCATTCAAATCAGATCAGATCAGTCGCTCAGTCGTGTCTGACTCTTTGCGACTCCATGAATCGCAGCATGCCAGGCC
>NW_011485786.1:11992-15211 GCF_000754665.1 Bison bison bison | reverse complement strand
ACACCCATTCTGACAGGTGTGAGGTAATATCTTATTGTGGTTTTTATTTGCATTTCTCTGATGATTAACAGTGTTGAGCATCTTTTCATGTGCCTATTGGCCATCTGTATGTCTTCTTAGGAAAAATATCTATTGAGGTCTTCTGCTCATTTTTTAATCAGATTGTTTGTTTTGATGTTGGGTTCTATTAACTGTTTATATATTTTACATATTAATTCTTGATGCTCTCTCTTCCGTTGTATTCCTGTGATTCTCCACTCTTCTTGTTTTACCTCTATTGGTCTAATTAAGGCTATTCAGTATGTCTATACCTCACCATGGGGATCCTTTTTTTCCATATACCTTTTCTATGTAAATTTTCCTAGCATTATCCTTTATTCTCTCATAGTTTAAGTTCAAGATCATGTTATCTTACATATAGAATATTACATTAGAGCCCTATCTGGCTTCCTGCTACCAGTTCTTCCCTATATGCTATCATAAGTATACTTCTAAAATAGAAACCTGCTCATATCATACCTTTCCTCATAAACCCTTAAGGATCTCTAGCACTTAAAAAGGCCTTGTTTCTTGGTAGTCTATAAAATGGTCCCTGTATACACTCTCAATTTTATCTAAAATTGATCTGCCCTACCAATCCCAGCCACCCAACTCAAGAAGCTGTTACCCAAACATACCAGTAATTTACTCTCTTAACTATGTTTTTCCTCGTAGAGTCCCTTTTAATCCATTATGCCTTGTCGTCTCACTTTGCTCACACATTTCTATCCTTTAAAGATCTTATTCAAAATCAACCCAGTTGAGCAGGATCTCCATAATAAAAATCCATCTCCATCTGTCCTTGTACTCACTCTTCATATTTCATGACGTGATACAACAGAGAAAAACATCTCATGAGCCTTATATTTCATCATTCACTCAAGTTTCAATAAAGTATAAGCTCCTGAACTAAAAAAAAAAACCCTAGATCTTCTTTCCTTATTTTTTATCCTTACTTATTTAACACATGATTGTTTTCTTTTCATTAGTAGAGATATTCAGTTCTAGAAGCTCTCTTTGGCACATAAATAAAATTGTTACAAATAAAGCAAGACCAAAAAAAAAATCAAGAAAAATTTTATTTAAGATAATATAAAAAAGAATACCTTAGAATAAACTTAACAAAAATGTGCAAATCTTGTACTTTGAAAAAGTATATTTTGAAAGAATTTAAAGATCTAATTAAACAGACAGATATCCTGTGTTCACATGGCAGAAGACAATATTTTTCAGATGACAATGCTTCCCAAATTTGCAGGTTCAATGTGATTTATATAAAAATTATAACTTCCTTTTATCAGAAATTGACAATTTGCTCCTAAATTTTATATGAAAATGTCATGGATGCAGTATAGATAAAACAATCTTGAAAAAGAATAAAGTTAGAGGACTCACACTTCTGATTTCAGAACATGCTACAAAGCTACACTGATCAAAACAGTGCATTACTGGAATAAGGATAGATCAATGGACTGAGTCCAGAAATAAACCTATACCTTTATGGACAATTGATTTTTGACAAGGATGCCAAGACAACTCAATGGAGGAAAGGATAATCATTTCTAAAAGTGGTGCTACATATCCACATACAAAAGAGTAAAGTTGGACTCCTTTCTTAAACCATACACCAAAATTATTAATAACTCCAAATGGATCATAAACATGAATGTATGAGTTAAAATTATAAAACTCTTAGAATAAAATATACTACTAAATTTTTATGTCCTTCAGTTAGTCAAAGCCTTTGTAAATATAACACTGAAAGTAAAAGAAAATATATTAATAGATAAATTGGACTTCATAAGGTTAACAAGAATATTTGTGGAAACTTTATTCAACTGTATTCTTTGTGAAAAGACAACCTCCTAAATGGGAGAAAATATTTGCAAAATGTATGTTAGAAAAGAATTTTTTAAAAAGCATTTAAAAATTTGAAGTATAGTGATTTACAATGTTGTGTTAGTTTCAGGTGTTCAGCAAAGGGATTCAGTTGTATATGTATATATATATATGTATATATATATATATAAAATATATATTTCAGATTATTTTGTATTATAGGTTATTACAAGATATTGAACATAGTTCCCTGTACTATACTCTAGGTCCTTGTTGGTTATCTATTTTATACATAGTAGTGTGTATATGTCAATCTCAATCTCCCAATCCATATCACCCTCCTTGGACCCCTTGGTGTCCTAATGTTTGTTCTCTACATCTATGATACACTTATTTGCAAAGCAGAAATAGAGACATAGGCATACGGGCCAGAATGTTGCAAACAGATTTTGTTCCTTTTTTTCCATCCTGAAAGAGAGACAAGAAATTGAACCACTTCCTTCTAATCATGCCACATGGGGAAGGAGTGGGACAAAGGCTAGCAAAAATGCCACAAATTTTCCTATTGTTTTGCATGTGGCTTTTTCTTGATTGTTTGTTCTGTTACCACAGATCCTTCACTGGTCTCAGAGCTCCCACAAAGCTGTCTTAGTTAGTCTGGAGTTATTTACTTGATGATTCCATGAGGAACCAAGGGTCTGGAGCTTCATATTCATGATATCTTATGACATTGTTGTCTATGTCTGAGCCTAAGTTTTCTCATGAATAAAACAGGGACAATAATAACTAGTATACAGATTTACATGAGGTAATAATACTTCATTATTATGGAGTATTTACAATATGCTATAATGCTATTATATATGCATAATACCATTTATTCTATGTTACAACTACATGAACTAGGTTCTCTTATCATTCCCTTTAATAGGTGGAGGAAAATTAGGCCTTTAAGAGTTTTCATAATTGCCCAAGGTCACACAGAGTTTGGAGCCAATATTTGAATCTGGGTCTACCAGACTTGACAAAATCCATAATCTTCAGTGCTGTGTCACCACAATCCATAGTGATAGAATGTTAATCTCATTCCTTTCTTCATTCACTTTCTGCCCTAGGGGATGGCCACAACATTGTCAAAATACTCCACAATTTTTTGCAATTGAGAAGATACATACAAACCACACCCCCATATATATAGTCTGTTTAATATATTCTCAACGATTACAGCTGTCAAAAGATAAGAATGTTTTAGAATAAAGACTGTCATTACTTACTGTCTAGCCTGATATGAACTGCCCCAACAAAATCAGAGGCAAAGTCAGGTTACAAAAAAAAAAAAAC
>NW_011485786.1:11385-11892 GCF_000754665.1 Bison bison bison | reverse complement strand
TTTAGATTAATAGAAAAATTATTAAAATAATACAGATAATTTCTGTATAACCCACACCTAGTTTCTCTTATTATTAACATGTTATATTAGTATAGGACATTTGTTACAACTAATGAACCAATATTGACAAATTTTATCAACAAAATCCCATACTTTCTTCAGATTTCCTTACTTTTCATCCAATGTCCTGTTTATATTTCAGGATCCACTTTAAGTTAAGGCATTACACTTAGTCACCATATCTCCTTATGCTCCTCCTGGCTGGAACAGTTTCTTAGACTTTCCTTGTTTCAATGCCCTTGAAAGCTTTTAAGATTATCAGTCAGATATTTTGTAAGAGTGTTCTTTAATTGTAGTATATCTAGTGATTTTCTGGTGGCTCAGAGGGTAAATAATCTGCTTGTAATGTGGGAGATATGGGTTAGATCCCTGGGTTGGAAAGATCCCCTGGAGGAGGGCATGGAAACCCACTCCAGTATTCTTGCCTGGAGAATCCCATGGACAGAG
>NW_011485786.1:10792-11285 GCF_000754665.1 Bison bison bison | reverse complement strand
CCAGGGAGCCAATCAGATAGGATGCTGGAAGCCTGTGGTGAGAAAACATGCAATAAAGCTGCAACTGATCTTTTCACCTGCCAGGTCTGTTTGAAGGAGAGGAATGTGAAATGGATCAATTTTGAAGCCACAGAAATCATAAGGGCAACTTAGAATACAAGTATCTTTTTACCAATTTTACTAATTGCTTCACTTTTCAACCAAGGTCTCTTTTTATTTCCAAACATTTGAACATTCTTGCCTATAAAGAGGCACCTCAAAGCAATTATTATTCACAAAATATATATAATGCATTAGGAGTTACTGTTGCTTTTTATTTACCAAGGAGACATCTGATACATGTATACACAGACAAACCAGGTCCTCACTCATATTGCTGAAATACTTTCATATCAAGCCCTCAGTATGGTACTCTTAAATCCTTGTTAATTGTCAAGGATGATTAAAATTAGGTCCATTTTCATTGCTTTTTCAAAATGTGATCTATAGACTG
>NW_011485786.1:9626-10692 GCF_000754665.1 Bison bison bison | reverse complement strand
CACTGCTGTGCTGCTGCTGCTGCTAAGTCACTTCAGTCGTATCTGACTCTGTGTGACCCCATAGACTGCAGCCCACCAGGCTCCCCCGTCCCTGGGATTCTCCAGGCAAGAACACTAGGAAACAAAAAATTAATGTGATTTACTTTAACATTTGCTTTGCTGCAGTGGCCTGGAACAAAATCTGTGGTATCTCCAAGGATGTCTGTGATGGTCCATTTGATGCATCTCATAAATCTTTTAGCCTCTGTTCCCTATTCATTCTTTCTGTGCTTCAGACTTGATAATTTCAAATGAAACTATCATCAAGTAGGTTGATTCTTTTTTCTGCCTAATTCCTCTGTCTGAATCCCTCTAGTGAATTTTTCTATTCAATTTTTGTATTTTTCAGCTCCAGTGTTTCTATCTGGTTCTTTTTCATAATTTTATCACTTTGTTGATATTATTTTGTTCATATATCATTTCCCTGATTTCCTTTAGTTCTTTGTGTTTTCCTTTAGCTATTTGGATGTATTTAAAACAGTTGTTTTGATCCTTTTGGCTATAAGTCTAAATCATATGTTGTCTTTAGAGTCACTTTCTAGACATTAATTTTTTTCCATTGAATGCCATTCCATGGAAGACTATTTCTTTGTATTCATAGTGATCATTTGTTGAAAATTGAGCATTTGAAAAGACAACATCATTTCCCAGTCTTTGCAGGCTGGCTCTGGGTGGAAGAAAGTATTCATTAAATCAACCCAGCATGAAGACTTAAAGTCTTCTCATGCCTTTTCTGGCCATGTGTCTTCCCTCCTCAGTGTGTGCATTTTTTCCAATTTTTCCGTGTACAAGTCTGCTTTCAAATGATTTATTTTCCTTAAACATCTCACCTCTGTTTCTTCTTGGGGGCTAAGATGCTTTCTGTATTTTTCTGTTCCTAATATCATATTGACAGGTGTCTACAGCTGTGCAGACTTCCTACAATTTTCCTGTATCATTGCACCCATCACTGCCTTCTGCAGCTTATGACTAGATATCCAAATTATGCTGCCATTATTCCTGTCTGAGCCTGGAGTCCAGTGATTTA
>NW_011485786.1:7479-8203 GCF_000754665.1 Bison bison bison | reverse complement strand
GCTTTAATTAAATATTAATTAGAGATATAAAGAGTAATAGAATGAGGATAGCTCAGCAGGAAAATTCAGTGGAGAAAAGAGGCAGAGTAACTTGGTTTACGCGGGAAACCAATAAAACTTCAAGACAAGAAGCTTGCACCACTTACGTAGGCTGCAGGCGTCCTTCCATTCTCCCGAAGGAGAGGAGACACTGAAGCCTCCCCGGTCGGATCTTAGAATCCCAGGCATAATTAGTAAGTATGGTGGGCTCTGCGCTGCAGATGGAAACTCAGCCAGAGTTTGAGAGAGAGAACGACATGGGGACACCAGTATTTCGAGGATCTGATCCCATTCTTTATTTTCCAGGGCCTGTTTTTATACACTGAGATGTTATACAAAAGTCACACAGGGACAGCAGTCCTGACTTTTATTAAAGTCAGGTGCTTCATACAGATGTATACAGAAGTCATAGGGGTGTTACATCATCTTCTGGCCAGGGGGTCCTGCTGACAATTTATGACCCTCTCCTTGTGACAGCAGTCAGTCAACCAGAACACTTATTTCTCCAGGGGTGATTATTTTTGAAACAGACGCCACCTTCCAAAGGTACCAGATAAAGTTACATTCCTATAGGGTGAGGGTGTAGTGGGTTTTAATTAAGGAAGGAATTCACTTAGCCTAAGGTCCAACGTGATTAATATCAAAGGTTAATACTTATTTCTTCTATATATTCATTAATGTGTAT
>NW_011485786.1:6919-7379 GCF_000754665.1 Bison bison bison | reverse complement strand
GAGAATTTCCAGGGGGACTCCTGAGGCTCAATCTCGCCTTTGCGTATGTCAAGCCTCCTTCCTCATGACCTTTGCCACAGGTGGAGGTCCTCCCGCCAGCTCCCTGCAGACAGATGAATGAATAAAGAAGATATGATACAGATATACAATGGGATATTACCCAGCCGTAAAAAGGAACAAAGTTCAGTCAGCTGTAGAGACAGGGATGATCCTAGAACCTGTCATACAGTGTAAGTCAGAAAGAGAAAAACAAATATCATATATTAATGCATATATATGGATCTAGAAAATAGTACTGAAGAACCTATCTGTAGGCCATGAATAGAGACACAGATGTAGAGAACAAACTTGTGGATAAAGCAGGGAATGAGAGGCTGGGATGAATTAAGAGAGTAGCATTGACATATATACACTACTGTGTGTAAAATAGACTGCTAGTGGGAACCTGCTGTAAAGCACA
>NW_011485786.1:4135-6819 GCF_000754665.1 Bison bison bison | reverse complement strand
GAAGTCACTATGTGCAGATCCCACTCAAGAAGTGGGGAGTTATGTTCCATACTCCTTTTGTGGAGTAATATCTACATAAAGTATTTGGAAATTTTCTGCATGGAAAATTTGTCTCTTCAGCATTTATTTATGGATACAGTAAATTCTATATATCAATATGAACTCATGAATGTTTTTTACATTGAGTTATAATGCATTACGACCATATTTATTTTGTTTCAAATTATTCCAGCTTTGGTCATTGGGAGCTCCTTCAGTTGGCTCCTGTGTCCTTCTGACATGCTGCCCATCACTGTGGGATTTGATTCATGTTGGGTGGGACTTCTGTATTTTCTGGTACTATCAGATACTCTAGGCTCATCTTGTGTAGTTACTGCCTCAGTCTTGTATATTTGCCTGACTTTCTTGAAAACTTATGTCCACACAAAATCTGCAAGTAAAAATTTATAACAAAAATATTCCTAACTGACAAAAATTGGAAATAGCCAAGATGTTTTTCAATAGGTGAATAGATACACAAACTTTGGTACATCCATATAATTGAATATCATTCAGCAGTAAAGAAATTAAATATCAAGTCATGAAATGGCATGGATCAACCTTAAATGAATATTTCTTAGTGAAAGGAGCCAGTCTAAAAAAGCTAAATACTTTGTTATCCCAAAGATACAACATTCTGAAACAAGTAAAACTATGAATAAATGCCAGGGTTTCATGGGGAGAAGGTGAGTTTAGATTAGATGAAGCATAGGGAAAAAAAATTTTATACTAGTGAAACTCTTTTGTATGAAAAAGTAGTTGTAGATACATGACACTAAGCATTTGTCAAGACCCAAAGACTTTTATAGCAGAAAGAGCAAAACTTATGTATGCAAATTTTAAAACATCATCTAGGAGATCGCAGGATTCCAGGATGGAATTCAGAATGTGACAAATCAATCTATCTGTATTACAAATGCACGAAAAAATCTCCCTAAAGAAGGTTGGGGTAAAAGTTGTTAATCTAAGTAACTTTGAAAATGAGTGAAGAGTGTAAGACTAAAGGCAAAAGAAACTTCATAAGCACTGAAATCTAGTTGATACAGTTTTCTTTTTACCTCCTCCATTGAGGATACAGATTAGCAATTCTGAAATTGTTATATACATGTACTGGAATTGAAAAGTTAAATAAATAGATGGCAGTTAGAGCCACCTGCAAGCAATGACACTCTAGTAGTAATGAGTCAGCCACCTGAGACGGCCTACAAGCAATGACACTCCAGTAATAATGAGTACATCTATATCCCAATATTTATTTCTAATACTATTCTCCAAATGAACCAGGACTTTCTGAAGAAATGGTCGATTCTAGGCATTTTCTTAACCTCAGATGCACAAAAGCAGATTAGTCATTATCCATGTTGTATGGTTAAAGATTCCTTGGTTTATTGGTTCATGGATGATTCTTTTTTGTTTATAACTTTGACTGTGCCCCATATTAGTTATGAGTTCTTAGGCAAGGCACAGCTTCTCCTAATTTCATTTTTCTAATCAGAAAAACAGGAATACTGAAAACACTTAACTTACATAGTTGTTATATAAATAGTATGATACATAGGCAATATTAAAAAGAGAGAGAACCTGGCATATAGTAAGCATTCAGTAATTATAAGCCTTTCTTAGTAGGACATAAAGGGAAATTTGGAGACATACAGAGGACTATGTAAAATAACCTGGTTTTCAGAGGGCAAACACTGTCAGTGCCTGTGCTAATTCTGAAAACTATGACACCCACATTAGGCTGAAATAAAATATAGAGTTAGCAACAGAACTAGGCATTCAGTGGTTGTGGTGGTGAGGTAGGCAATAAATAGAGAGTTGGGAGGTCTGGCTAAATAGAATTTGATTCCACTACCATTTTTTTTTTTCTTCTCTTAAGCTTATCTTTGGAAGCACTGGAATAAGGGAGGTGTATGGAATGAGGAAACATAGGGGAATTTTGTGTGGGAGGGAAATTTACATAATCACGAAAAGGACAAAGAGCTATGTGGAGACAAAAATTCTAATGGTAATGGGAAGGAGAAGAATGATATAAATATCAGAGAGGGAAAGGTCCAATTAAGTGTTTCAATATAAAAAGTTATAGATAAGCCTGAGCCTAAAAGAAGACTCTTAGTAACTTGGTAAAAACCAGTTGGCTGATGGTCCAAAATATTTACTCTTCACATGATGACTGTGGCAAAATGAAGAAACAACTTTAATCTGAATTACAGATTTTATAACAACACTTTCTCAAAAATATTTCTTTTGAAAACAATTCCAAAGCAGTTTCAATAGGGTAGGATGGTAGAATAGGAAGTCCTAGTCCTCAGTCTCCCATAGTTAAGTTAAGAGTCAAGTTAGTAAGTGTTAGTCATTCAGTTGTGTCCAATTCTTTGTGACTCCACGGACTGTAGCCCACCAGGCTCCTCTCTTCATGGAATTTTCCAGGCAAAAATACTGGGGTGGGTTGCCATTCTCTTCTCCAGGATATCTTCCTGACCCCGGGATCGAACCCAGGTCTACCGTATTGCAGGCAGATTCTTTACCATTTGAGCCAGCAGGGGAGCCCATAGAAACACTGAATTAACTATATGACAATTTTATGACAATTCCAGAAACTAGCTAAGTTGCAGTACTCACAAGCAAGCATGAAGTTGAAAACA
>NW_011485786.1:0-1364 GCF_000754665.1 Bison bison bison | reverse complement strand
CACAAGGCACATGAAGAAAGAGGGAACCATGGCCCAATAAAAGGAACAAAATAAATCTCTAGACACCAACACCAAAGAGACAAGGATCTAAAGAATACAGAATAATTGTCTTAAAGAGGCCCAACCATCTACATAAGAATATAGATAGACAACTAAAAAAAATCAGGAAAATGATACATGAACAACAACAACAACAACAACAACAACAAAATCAGCAAAGAGAAAGGGACTGTTATAAGCACCAAAGAGAAATTCTGGAGCTGGAGGATACAATACCTGAATTTTAAAAGTTACTAGGAGGATTCAACAGAAGGCTTGAAGAAAAAAGAATCAGCAAACTCAAAGAATAGATCATTTGAAATTATTGAAGCAGAGGGGCAAAAAAAAAAAAAAATGAAGGAAATTAAAGAAAGACAGACTTGTAAGAAACCGTCCAGTGGAAAAAATTCACATTATAGGAGTTCTAGAAGGAGAAAAAAGGGACAGAGAGCTTATTTGAAGAAACATTGGCTGAAAACTTTCCAAAATCTGAGGAAGGAAATGAACTGTGGCTTTTCTGGCTTTTCTGGCTCTGAATGTATTCAAAGAGGCCTACACCAGACACATTATAATCAAACTGCAAAAGCCCAAGAAATAATTTTGAAAGAAGTAAAAAAAAAAGCAGCAACTTATCACACACAAGGGAACTCCAATTAGATAATCAGTGAATTTTTCAACAAAACCCTTGCAAGCCAGAAGGCAGTGCCATGATGTATTCAAACTGCCGAATGAAAAAAGAAAACAAAACAAAAAATCTGCTAATCAAGAATACAATATCCAGCAAAACTCTTCTTTAAAAAATTAAGGAAAATGTAGACTTCCCCAGAGGAAGAAAAGTTGACTGAGTTCATTACCACTAGATTTGCCTTATAAGGAAAGCTAAAGGGAATCCTATGAGCTAAAATAAAATCATACTATATAGCCACATGAAAGCATATGAAAATAAAAAATGGTAAAGGTATATATAGAGAAGTACAGGATACTGTTATATGTAATCCGTTAGTTCAGTTGCTCAGTCGTGTCCAACTCCTTGAGACCCCATGGATTGCCGCACGCCAGGCCTCCCTGTCCATCGCAAACTCCCAGAGTTACTCAAACTTATGTCCATTGAATCGGTGATGCCATTCAACCATCTCATCCTCTGTCGGCCCCTTCTCCTCCCATCTTCAATCTTTCCCAGCATCAGTGTCTTTTATAATGAATCAGTTCTTCGCATCAGGTAGCCAAAGTATTGGAGTTTCAGCTTCAGCATCAGTACTTCCAATGAATATTCAGGACTGATCTCCTTTAGGATGGACTGGTTGGATCTCCTTGCAGTCCAAGGG
>NW_011485785.1:19265-22238 GCF_000754665.1 Bison bison bison | reverse complement strand
TTCCCAAGCCACAAAGATCAGCTAGGACACTGGTACTGCAGGCTAAAAGAGGCAAATCTATTTTCTCAGTGCTGTGGTGCCAAGTTAGGAAGTCAGAACCCAATGGGAAAGGTGGTGGACAAAAGAGAGGCAAGCAGATCAGAACAATAAGACTGAATTTCTACCATTGCAATTGGGAATGAGTGAACAGTGTTCATACTAACCAGAGGCAAGAGAAGTATTGATGCAAAAGAAACAGACTCAAATATCATATTCTTTTTTTCTGCTATTAGAACAAAAGACTGAGTATTTCAGGACTTCCTTGTGTGCAAGACACAGCTTAGACAATCTGGCAAGGCAGTTTGAGGACAATTCTGTGGTTCTTTGGTTCACTGGATGGGCTTGGATAAACAGTATACCTTCCTTTAGCACCTATAAACAGGTCCCTTCTAATTTTAATATCCTATGACTTTGTAGGTATAAAAACAAATCTAGTAATAACTCATTTTTAATTTGCATTTCTCTAATGATTATTGATGTTCAGCATCTTTTCATATGCCTGTTGGCCATCTGTATGTCTTCTTTGTATGTCTGCTTAGATCTTCTGTCCGCTATTTTCTTGTTTTTTTTTTTTTTTTTAATTGAGCTGTGCAAACTGTTTATATATTTTGGAAAGTAAGGCCTTGTCAGTAACATCATTTGCAAATAATTTCTCTCCCATAGGTTATCTTTGTGTTTTGTTTATGTTTTCTTTTGCTATACAAAAGGTTTTAGGTTTAATTAGGTCCCATTTGTTTATTTTTGCTTTTGTTTCCTTACTCTAATAGATGAATTCCAAAAAAAAAAAAATCAAGGTAACTTATGCCAAAGAGTATTCTGCCTATGTTTCCTCTAGGAGTGTTATAGCGTCTAGTCTTTAATTTAGATATTTAATCTATTTTGAGTTTGTTTTTGTATATGGTGTAAGAGAATGTTCTAATTTCATTCTTTTACATGTAGCTGTCCAGTTTTCCCAACACTACTTATTAAAGTGACTATTTTTTCTCCATTGTATATTCTTGCCTCATTTGTCATTAGATTAATTGACCTTAAGTGTGTGGGTTTATTTCTGTGCTTTCCATACTGTTCCATTGATCTATATGTTTGTTTCTGTGCTGGTACCATAATATTTTGATTACTGTAACTTCATAGCATAGTCTAAGGTCAGGGAATATGATTCCTCCAACTCTATTCTTCTATCTCAATATTGTTTTGGCTCTTCTGGGTCTTCTCTGTCTCCATGAAATATCACCTTACACCAGTCAAATGACCATCATAGAAAAGTCTACAAATAATAAATACTGGAGAGATTGTGGAGAAAAAGTAACGTTTCCACACCATAGATGAGAATATAAATTGGTACAGTGACTATGGAGAACAATATTGAGGCTTCTTTAAAAGAAAAAGAATACAGAAATAGTTACCATATGATCCATCAATCCCACTTCTGGGCATATAGCCAGAAAAGGCAAAAACTCTAATTCAAAAAGCTACATGTATCCCAATGTTCATAGCAGCACTATGTACAAAAGCCAAGACATGGAAACAACCTAATGTTCCATCTACAAATGAATGGATTATTAAGATATTGTGTGTATGTATATATATATATATATATATGTATATATATATGTGTGTGTGTGTGTGTATATATGTATATATATATATATATATGGAGTATTACTCAGCAATAAAGAGAATGAAATAATGTCATTTGTAGCAACATGGATGGACCTAGAGATTATCATACTGAGTGAAGTAAGTCAGACAGATAAAAACAAATGTCATGTGCTATCACTTACATTAGAATCTAAAGCAATAATACAAATGAACTTATTTACAAAACCAAAATAAACTCACAGACATAGAAAACAAACAGTTACCATAAGGGAAAAAGAGGGATGGATAAATTAGAAATTTGAATTTAAGAGATATACACTTCTATATATAAAATAGATACACAACAAGGATGTACTGCGTAGCACAGGGAACTATACTCTATATCTTGTAATAACCTCTAATGGAAAAGAATCTGAATATATATATATATATAGATAGATAGATAGATAGATAGATAATCACCTTGCTGTACACTTAAAGCATTGTGAATCATCTAAATCAACTAAGCTTCAATTTAAGAAAATCTGGATGTCAGCTAAAGTGGTTAACCATGATACTGTTTTTTTGTTTTGTTTTGTTTTGGGCAGGGATTATAACTTCATGGCTTACCTTGGTAAATGCTGAAATATTCAAGATGAGCAGCAACAGTACCAGCGATGCTGAGACTAACTGCAATGAAACATATTTGACATTTCATTACCCTCTCTACGCAACCACCTACATCCTCATATTCATCCCTGGTCTACTGGCCAACAGTGCAGCCTTGTGGGTTCTGTGCCGCTTTATCAGCAAGAAAAATAAAGCCATTATTTTCATGATAAACCTCTCTGTGGCTGACCTTGCCCACGTGCTGTCCTTACCCTTCCGGATTTACTATTACATCAGCCACCATTGGCCTTTCCAGAGGATCCCTTGTCTGCTATGCTTCTACCTGAAGTATCTCAACATGTATGCCAGCATTTGTTTCCTGACATGCATCAGCCTTCAGAGGTGCTTCTTTCTCCTCAAGCCCTTCAGAGCTAGAGACTGGAAACGTAGGTACGATGTAGGCATCAGTGCTGCCATATGGGTCATCGTGGGTACTGCCTGTTTGCCATTTCCCATCATGAGAAGCACAGACTTAGCCAACAACACTGACTCTTGCTTTGCTGATCTTGGTTACAGGAAAATGAATGCAGTGGCTTTGGTTGGGATGATTACAGCTGCTGAACTGGCAGGATTTGTGATTCCAGTAGTCATCATTGCATGGTGCACCTGGAAA
This sequence comes from Bison bison bison, assembly GCF_000754665.1. NCBI lineage: Eukaryota > Metazoa > Chordata > Mammalia > Artiodactyla > Bovidae > Bison > Bison bison. The sequence continues at coordinate 19,339 of NW_011485785.1, read as the reverse complement.
ATGACTATATCCTTGAGACAACCACCTGTGGCTTTCCAAGGAATCAGTGAAAAGCAAAAAGCACTGAGGATGGT
>NW_011485785.1:16786-17424 GCF_000754665.1 Bison bison bison | reverse complement strand
CCAGAACACTTTACCTGCCTCCTGAGAAATCTGTATGCAGATCAGAAGCAACAGTTAGAACATGACATGGAAGAACAGACTGGTTCCAAATTAGGAAAGGAGTACATCAAGGCTGTATATTGTCACTCTGATTATTTAACTTATATGCAGAGTATATGGTGTGAAATGCCAGGCTGGATGATGCACAAGCTGGAATCAAGATTGCTGGGAGAAATATCAGTAACCTCAGATATGCAGATGACACCACCTTTATGGCAGAAAGCAGAGAAGAACTGAAGAGCCTCTTGATGAAAGTGAAAGAGGAGAGTGAAAAAGTTGACTTAAAACTCAACATTAAAAAAACTAAGATCATGGCATCTGGTCTTATCACTTCATGGCAAATAGATGGGAAAACAATGGAAACAGTGAGAGAAATTATTTTCTTGGGCTCCAAAATTACTGCAGGTGGTGATTGAAGCCATGAAATTAAAAGATGCTTTCTCCTTGGAAGAAAAACTGTGATCAACCTGCTGCTGCTGCTGCTAAGTCACTTCAGTCGTGTCCGACTCTGTGCGACCCCACGAATCACAGCACGCCAGGCCTCCCTGTCCATCACCAATTCACGGAGTTCACTCAGACTCACGTCCATCAAGTCAGTG
>NW_011485785.1:13796-16686 GCF_000754665.1 Bison bison bison | reverse complement strand
AGACCCTGATGGTGGGAAAGATTGAAAGCAGAAGGAGAAGGGGATGACAGAGGATGAGATGGTTGCATGGTGTCATCTACTTGATGGACTTGAGTTTGAGCAAGCTCTGAGTGTTGTTGACGGATAGGGAAGCCTGGTGTACAGCAGTCCATGGGGTCACAAAGAGTCAGACATGACTGAGTGACTGAAGTGAACTGAATACTAAGCTTTGTTTGGATGGTGAAAACGCAGACTAGGGCTAAGCTACACAAAACCAAGACCATTTGTACACAATTTGCTGAAGATTATCTTAAAAGTCTGTAGATTGTGGGGATGATGTGTCAGGCTTCAGGTTGCAAGATATCAAATAATAAATAGCTTGATCTAATACTGTCTCAAACTTGATATCAGTTCAGTTCAGTCACTCAGTTGTGTCCGACTCTTTGCGACCCCATGAATCACAGCACGCCAGGCCTCCCTGTCCATCACCAACTCCTGGAGTTCACTCAGACTCATGTCCATCGAGTCAGTGATGCCTAGATATCTAGATATAAGATGCTCCAAATAGTTAATTATTTAGCACAAAATATATTGTAAGTCTTAATGTGGGTAATATAAATTCCATGCATAGATGAAAGAAAGAAGATGAGTATTCTGTAAAATTATTTTTTTTTTTAGTTTGCCCATTCCTAAACATTGCTATACATTACTCTGAACAAATTTGTGTTTATAAGAAACTTCTCTGTGAGTAGTTTCTCTGTGAGTAAACTTTCTCTGTGAGTAAAACTCACAGAATTGCATTGGAAACAAAATATTATCACGTCATCAATGAATGGTGAAAAGTATATGTCCTCCTTCTCACAATCCTCTTATCTTCATTTTTTATGGATTATGAATATTATTTCAGCATTACTATGGAGGATTTAAATACAAGCAATCCTCAGATTCTCCTGTTGGCATTTACGAACCTAAATCCATCATTCTCATTTTTTTTTTTTTATTCCAGCAATTTAAAAACATGGACACTTGGTGTGCAAGGGAAGAAGGGAAGTGGTAGTCCTCAGACATCCATTTGAGTAGAATGTCTATGGAAGAGGAAGTAGGGACAACTGAATAGGCAGTCATTAAAAGAGAAAAATACATTTTATAGGAAAGAATAAAATTCTGTAATTATAAAGCAATTAAAATGTTTTTCTTGTGCTTAATTAATAAACATTTAGAGGCACAACCCAAAGAGGGTTGCCAGATATGTTTGGAGTTAATGGTAGCATTATCAGAATGATTACATAGACAGCCCCACCCTAAGGAGATGATTTGGAAAGAAACCCATTTGAAACTACACCTCCTGCTATCTTTATGAAGAAAAGGAACCACAGTTGTAAAGAGCCACACTTCATATTCTCTCCTTTCAGATTTCTGACAAAAGGTTGTGCTACAAGCAACAGATCTGCAGATTAGTGGACAAATTAAATTTCATTTTTCCACCATTAAAGTGAAATCTTTGGGCTTTTCTGACATGTGAATCCCTATTTCAGTGAGAGAGAAAAAGATAACTTGGAAACAAACAACAATTTGTTCTAGAATTTTTAATTATAAGGGATTAGAATTTAATTTATTTTTTTAATTTTTATTTAATTATAAGGGATTAGAATGTAATTTCTAATCCCTTACAAAATGTTAGGGGGAAAGTACCCCTAAGATCAGGAACAATACAAGGGTGTCCACTTTCACCACTATTATTCAACATAGTTCTGGAAGTCCTAGCTACAGCAATCAGAGAAGAAAAAGAAACAAAAGGAATCCAGATCAGAAAAGAAGAAATAAATCTCTCAGTGTTTGCAGATGACATGATACTGTACATAGGAAGCCCTAAAGATAGTATCAGAAAATTACTAGAGCTAATCAGTGAGTTTAGCAAATTTGCAGGATACAAAATCAATACACAGAGATCACTTGCATTTCTATATACTAGCAATGACAAATCAGAAAAAGGAATTAAGGAATCAATTCCATTCACCATTGTTACAAAAAGAATTAAATATCTAAGAATAAATCTACTAAGGAGACAAAAGAACTGTACACAGAAAATTATAGGGTAATAATGAAAGAAATCAAAGATGATATAAACAGATGGAGAAATATTCCATGTTCTTGGGTAGGAAGAATTAATATTGTGGAAATTACTATGTTACCAATTACAGTCTACAGATTCAACGTGATCCCTATCAAATTACCAATGGTGTTTTTCACAGAACTAGAACAAAAAATCTCACCATTTATATGGAATACAAAAAACCTCGAATAGCCAAAGCAATCTTGATAAAGAAGAATGGAGCTGGTGGAATCCACTTTCCTGACTTTATATTATACTACAAAGCCACAATCATCAAGACAGTATGGTACTGGCACAAAAACAGAAATATAGACCAATGGAACAAGATAGAAAGCATAGAAATAAACCCATGCACCTTACTTTTGACAAAGGAGGCAATAATATACAATGGGGCAAAGACAGCCTCTTCAATAAATCATGCTGGGAAAACTGAACAGCTATTTGTAAAATAATGAAATCTTCATAACATCATACACAAAGATAAACTCAAAATGGATTAGAGACCTAAATGCAAGACCAGAAACCAGGAAACTCCTAGAGGAAAACATAGGCAGAACACTTTCTGACATAAATGAAAGCAAGATCCTCTATGACACACCTCCTAGAGTAAAAGAAATAAAAACAAACAAAAACAAGTGGGACCTGATAAAACTTAAAAGCTTTTGCACAACAAAGGAAACTGTAAGCAAGGTGAAAAGACAACCCTCAGAAGTGGAGGAAATAATAGCAAATGAAACAACTAACAAATGATTAATTTTCAAAATATACAATCAGCTCATACAACTCAATGCCAGAAAA
>NW_011485785.1:10209-12253 GCF_000754665.1 Bison bison bison | reverse complement strand
CACTCTTTGCAATCCCATGGACTGCAGCACGCCAGGCCTCCCTGTCCATCACCAACTCCCGGAGTTTACTCAAACTCATGTCCATTGAGTCAGTGATGCCATCCAACCATCTCATCCTCTGTCGTCCCCGACTCCTCCCGCCTTCAATCTTTCCCAGCATCAGGGTATATTCAAATGAGTCAGCTCTTTCCATTAGCTGGCCAAAGTATTGGAGTTTCAGCTTCAATATCAGTCCTTCCAATGAATATTCAGGACTGATTTCCTTTAGGATTGAGTGGTTGTATCTCCTTGCAGTCCAAGGGACTCTCAAGAGTCTTTTCAAGTGAACTAACATTGACCAAAATGGGTGAAATTAATTCAGATGCCTATTCTACCTACTACTGTGGGCAATAATCCCTTAGAAGAAACGGAGTAGCCCTCATAGTCAACAAAAAAGTCCAAAATGCAGTACTTGGGTGTGATCTCAAAAGTGTCAGAATGATCTTTGTTTGTTGCCAAGGCAAACCATTCAATATCAGAGTAATTCAAGTCTATGGCCTAATCACTAATGCTGAAGAAGCTGAAGTTGAATGGTTCTATGAAGACCTCCAAGACCTCTATGATGATCTACAAGAAATTTTAGAACTAACACCAAAAAAACTTGTCTTTTTCATCATCAGGGACTGGGATGCACAAGTAGGAAGTCAAGAGATACCTAGAGTAACAGGCAAATTTGGCCTTGGAGGACAAAAAGAAGCAAGGCAAGTTCTAACAGACTTTTCCAAGAGAACACACTGGTCATAGCAAACATTCTCTTCCAAAAACACAACAGAGGACTGTACACATGGACATCATCAGTCAAAACCAAAATCGGATTGATTATATTCTTTGCACCCAAGGATGGAGAAGCTCTATACAGTCAGCAAAAACAAGACTGGAAGCTGACTGTGGCTCAGTTCATGAACTCCATATTGCCAAATTCAGGCTTACATTGAAGAAAGTAGCAAAAACCACTAAACCATTCAAATATGACCTAAATCAAATGCTTTATGATTATACTTTGAAAGTGACAAATAGATTCAAGGGATTAGATCTGATAGACAGAGTGCCTGAAGAACAATGGACAGAGATTCATGACATTGTATAGGAGGCAGTGATCAAGAGCATCCCCAAGAAAAAGAAATGCAGAAAGGCAAAATAGTTGTCTGAGAAGGCCTTACAAATAGCAGAGAAAAGAAGAGAAGCTAAAGGCAAAGGAGAAAAGGGAAGATATACCCATTTGAATGCAGAGTTTCAAATAATAGCAAGGAGAGGTAAGAAAGCCTTCCTCAGTGATCAGTGCAAAGAAATAGAGGAAAACAATAGAATGGGGAAGACTAGTGATCTCTTCAAAATAATTAGAGATACCAAGGGAACATTTCATGCAAAGATGGGCACAATAAAGGACAGAAGGTATGGACTTAACAGAAGCAGAAGATACTAAGGAGAGGTGGAAAGAATACACAGAAGAAATATACAAAAAAGACCTTCATGACCCAGATACCCATGATGGTGTGATCACTCACCAAGAGCCAGACATCCTAGAGACTGAAGTCAAGTGGGTGTTAAGAAACATCACTCTAAAAAGAGCTAGTGGAGGTGATGGAATTCCAGCTGAATTAATTCAAGTCCTAAAACAAGATGCTGTTAAAGTGCTATACTCCGTATGCCAACAGATTTGGACAACTCAGCAATGGCCACAGGACTCGATGGGGTCAATTTTTATTCCAATCAGCAAAAAAGGCAATGTCGAATTTTCAAACTATAGCACAATTGTACTCCTCTCACATACTAGCACAATAATGCTCAAAATTCTCCAAGCCAGGCTTCTACAGTACATGAACTGTGAATTTCCAGATGTTCAAGCTGGGTTTAGAAAGGGCAGAGGAACCAGAGATCAAATTTCTGACATTCAGTGGATCATTGAAAAAGCAAACGAGTTCCAGAAAAACATCTACTTCTGTTTTATTGACTATGCTAAGCCTTTGACTGTGTGGATCACAATAAACTGTGGAAAAATCTTAAA
>NW_011485785.1:8845-10109 GCF_000754665.1 Bison bison bison | reverse complement strand
CAGGAGATAAAACCAGTCAATCCCAAGGGAAATCAGTCCTGACTATTCATTGGAAGGACTGATGCTGAAGCTCCAATACTTTGGTCACCTGATGGGAGGAACTGACTAATTGGAAAAGACCCTGATGGTGGGAAAGATTGAAGCCAGGAAGAGAAGGGGACAACAGAGGATGAGATAATTGGATGGCATCACTGACTCGATGGGCATGAATTTGAGCATGCTCTGGGACTTGGTGATGGACTGGGATCCCTGGTGTGCTACAGTCCATGGGGTCACAAAGAGTTGAACATGACTAAGCAACTGAACTGACTGACTGAAGACCTGTCAGAGCATGTAGGCCAGGGGCCATGTTTGTGTCCTCTTCCTATCTCACTACAACCTCACTACAACTCACAGTTTTTCTCCTAAAATTGAGTTTCTACGATTATCTGGAGACTAATTCTTGTGACTCCCTCCCATGTGATACCTCTAGATCACCTGGCTTTGGTGGCCAATGGGGCTTATGTTTGCATTTCCACAGAACAATATGTATTTGAACTCTTTTAAAGCTGTACATGAGGGTTTGGCTTCCAATCAGCATAAATTTTTTATTGACTGAGATCCTCAACTTAGGGATACTGACTCTCCCAAAGGTCTTGGAACACCTTCAACTTGTTGTTTGGCTGCTAAGTTGATTCCGACTCTTTGTGACTCCATGGACTGAGGCATGCCAGGCTTCCCTGTCCTTCACTGTTTCCAAGAGTTTGTTCAAACTCATGATCCCATCCAATCATCACATTTTCTGTTGCCCCTTTCTCCACTTGCCTTCATTTTTCTCCAGCATCAGGGTCTTTCCAAAATAGTTGACTCTTCACATAAGTTGGCCAAAGTTTAGGAACTTCAGCCTAAGAATCAGTCCTTCCAAAGAATGAATATTCAGGTTTATGTCCTTTGGGATTAGCTGGTTTGATCTCCTTGCTATCTCAAGAAGACTCTCAGGAGTCTTCCCCAACACCACAGTTTCAAAACATCATTTCTTTGCACTCAATCTTGTTTATGGTCCAACTCTCACATCTGTACATGACCACTGGAAACACCATAGCCTTGACTGTACAAACCTTTGCTGACAAAGGCATGTCTCTGATTTTTAATACATTGTCAAAATTTGTCATAGCTTTTCTTCCAAGGATCAAGCATCTTTTAATTTCATGGCTGCAGTCACCATCTGCAATGATTTTGAAGTCCAAGAAAATGAAATGTGTCACTATTTACACATTTTCCCCAT
>NW_011485785.1:6643-6941 GCF_000754665.1 Bison bison bison | reverse complement strand
GACTTCTATAAGTGCACTGGCCTCACTTGCTTCAGCACTCCCCTCCTCTGAGGTAAGACACTCAATAAAGAGGAATAATGCCTGATCAAGGCTGCTCCTGGGGGTTTCTGATCTAAGGACAGAAGAGCAGATTCCACCCCTGAAAAGGTGATAACAGCCTTGGAGGAGGGAGGAAGTCCTGGCTCCTGTACTGCATAAGTTTTAGATCTTCCAACACTAACTAAAGCCCCTTTCAAGGTGATAGTGGCCAGCATACTCTGAATAAAGACATGGCTGGCATCCATATCAAAAAAAGATC
>NW_011485785.1:3885-6543 GCF_000754665.1 Bison bison bison | reverse complement strand
TGTCAGACACTGAGCTCAAAAAGGTTTATTAAAATTCTAACTTAATTAAGAAAGATTATTGTAATAAGGAACTAGAAACTATAAAAATGAATCAATCGAAAATAGACAATTCAATTATCAAAATTGAAAGTAATCTGAAAGTAATAAATAGCAGGCTAAATGACATGGGTGAATGAATAAGTGATCTGGAAGTTAGAATAATGGAAATCACATAATCAGAACAGCAGACACAAAGACAATGAAAAAAGTAAAAGAAAGTAACATACAAAATTGATGGGATAAAAAAAATTGATGGGATAATATAAAATGTTCTAACCTATACAAAATAGAGATTCTAGAAGGAACATAAAGAGAGGGGAATTGAAAATGTATTTGAAGAAATTTTTCATGAAAATTTCCCAGATCTAAAGACGGAAACAGATATCCAGATACTAGAAACATAGATGGTTCCAAACAAGATGAACCCAAACAGACTCACACCAAGATATATAATAATTAAAATGGTAAACTTTTTTAAAAAAGAGAATTCTATGGGCAGTTAAGAGAAAAATAAAGAGTCAGTAACAAGGGAACCCCCATAAGGTTATCAGCTGATTTCTCTGCAGAAACTTTGCAGGCCAGAGGGAGTAGCATGATATATTCAAGGTGCTAAAAGGATAAAATCTGCAACCTAGGACACTCTACCCAGCAAGAGTATCATTTAGAATAGAAGAAATTAAGAATTCCCCAGACAAACAAAAATTAAGCAATACTAAGCCTACCCTAAAAGAAATATTGAAGGATCTTCTCTAAATTAAAAAAGAAGCAAGAATCCTTAGAAAATCACAATAGAAAAGGCAAATACATACTCAGGATTGAAAATCACTTAACTAAGTTGTTACAAAATTAAAAACAATAAAAAATTGTAAAAGCAATTGTAATTATAATAGCTGGCAGTTGGCTCTGGTTACTCCCAAGTGTTACTTTCACCAGGCCACCAGCACAGATTCACTGAAGTCAGATCCCTGGACTGTAGTAGTTGTGCACCTTGATCTGCTGTTGGGACTATGGAGGCAGGTAAGACTTTGGCCTGGCCCAACCCCATGTGTACATGCCCATGAAGCCCATAGCTGCTAAAGCCAAATGCATTCTACTTGCAGAATTTATCCTTTCAGATGTTTCACTAATATTGAATTTAAATGCAACTTCATGGTTCACATGGTCACAAGGAGAAATTTCAGCTCTTCTTTCTTACGCACAAGGCCCCTGGGGCTCAGCTGTAGTTTCAGCCCCACTTCTGTATGTGTTCCTCCAACCAGAGTCTGCTTCAGAGATTCCTGGGGCACACAAGCCCCTCAGGCAGGAAGGAGCCAAGGCAGAAATCAGGGCCAGTAGGCCACCCCTGTGGTAGGATACTGAAGTAGCATTTGGAATGCGTGAACCCTTCAGGCAGAGATCAGGAAATTAGGCTGAGTGTGCTACCCAGGTGGCAGAGTGCTAGGGCAATGATTGAAATGTGTAAGACCCTCAGGTGTTGAGTAGGGGGAGTGGGCTGCACAGGCGGAATGATGTTGGTAGAGCAATTGGAACTCATGTGCCCATAAGGTGGTGTGTTGCCCAGGCAGGCAGAGAAGGTGATGGCAGAGGTGCATTAGCCAACTCTGTTTGGATCCCTCCTGAGTGTTTGTGAAGCTAGGTAGTGGTAGATGAAGAGAGAGGCTGCAGTGGTTTCCCTGCCCTTTGTGCATCACTCAACAATAGTGCTTCGATTCTGTGGCAGCCTGAGCTTCCTCCATGAACATTCTCAGTTGTGGAGCTACTCACTCCCATTCCTTTCAGGCTATTTACTCACAGCCAACAGCGGTCCTCTCCCTGAGTCTGCTCTCCTAACCTTATGTTCCAGCTCACAGCACTTGTGTACACTGGTAGACACCCATCTCAGGCTGGGGCATGCAGGGCTATGACAGAGACCATCGGCATAGGTCTCACTCTGTCCTGCCTGTCTCTAACGAGTTGTTAGGCTCCTTTTCAAGGCCCTGAACCTCCTCTTCTCTCTCAGCTGATCTCCCCACCAGTGAGCAGGCGTCTCCAGATGTGGGAACCTCTCCTAAACTTCAGTTCCTTCACAGGGTTGCAGTCCCACTCTACTTTTTCTCTTCCTTTTCTCGTCTTCTTTCTTTTGTCCTACCCAGTTATGCGGGGATCTCTCTTGTCCTTTTAGGTGTCTGAGGTCCTCTGCTCATGTTTAGCAGATGCTTTTTGAGAACTGTTTCATTTGTAGATGTATTATTGATGTGTCTGTAGGGAGAGATGAACTCCACACCTCCTATTCCTCAACAATCTTGGAAAGCCTTCTAAGGTTTTAATTTAAATGCATAAAATTTTCCATAGTCTTTTTTGCTAGTCTTTTATGTATGGAGAGTCTACAACAAAGTACAAAGTTTTAGAAAATTATTCTTTTTTAAATTTTTTAAAATTTTTATTTTATTTTTTAACTTTTCAATATTGTATTGGTTTTGCCATATATCAAAATAAATCCACCACAAGTATACATGTGTTCCCCATCCTGAACCCTCCTCCCTCCTCCCTCCCCATACCCTCCCTCTGGGTCGTCCCAGTGCATGAGCCCCAAGCATCCAGTATCATGCATCGAACCTGGACTGGTGACTCATTTCATAT
>NW_011485785.1:0-1422 GCF_000754665.1 Bison bison bison | reverse complement strand
TGTTAAAGTGGTGTATTACATTGACTGATTTGCAGATATTGAAGAATCCTTGCATCCCTGGGATAAAGATCACTTGGTCTTGGTGTATGATCTTTTTAATATGTTGTTGGATTCTGATTTCTAAACTTTTGTTAAGGATATTTGCGTCTATGTTCATCAGTGATATTGGCCTGCAGTTTTCTTTGTGGCATCTTTGTCATGTTTTGGTATTAGAGTGATGGTGGCCTCATAGAATGAGTTTGGACGTTTACCTTTCTCTGCAATTTTCTGGAAGAGTTTGAGTAGGATAGGCGTTAGCTCTTCTCTAAATTTTTGGTAGAATTTAGCTGTGAAGCTGTCTGGACCTGAGCTTTTGTTTGCTGGAAGTTTTCTAATTACAGTTTCAGTTTCTGTGCTTGTGACGGGTCTGTTAAGATTTTCTATTTTTTCCTGGTTCAGTTTTGGAAAGTTGTACTTTTCCAAGAATTTGTCCATTTCTTCCTAGTTGTCCATTTTATTGGCATATAGTTGCTGATAGTAGTCTCTCATGATCCTTTGTATTTCTGTGTTGTCTGTTGTGATCTCTCCATTTTCATTTCTTATTTTATTGATCTGATTTTTCTCCATTTGTTTCTTGATGAGTCTGGCTAATGGCTTGTCAATTTTATTTATCCTTTCAAAGAGGCAGCTTTTGGCTTTGTTGATTTTTGATATGGTTCCTTTTGTTTCTTTTGCATTTATTTCTGCCCTAATTTTTAAGATTTCTTTCCTTCTACTAACCCTGGGGTTCTTCATTTCTTCCTTTTCTAGTTGCTTTAGGTGTAGAGTTAGGTTATTTATTTGACTTTTTTCTTGTTTCTTGAGGTATGCCTGTAATGCTATGAACCTTCCCCTTAGCACTGATTTTACAGTGTCCCACAGGTTTTGGGTTGTTGTGTTTTCATTTTCGTTTCTTTCTATGTATATTTTTATTTCTTTTTTTTATTTCATCGGTGATTTGTTGGTTATTCAGCAGCGTGTTGTTCAGCCTCCATATGTTAGAATTTTTAATAGTTTTTCCCCTGCCATTGAAATCTAATCTTACTGCGTTGTGGTCAGAAATGATGTTTGGAATGATTTCAATTATTTTTTGAATTTACCAAAGCTAGATTTATGGCCCAGGATGTGATCTATCCTGGAGAAGGTTCCCTGTGTGCTTTAGAAAACGGTGAAATTAATTGTTTTATGGCGAAATGTCCTATGGATATCAATTAGGTCTAACTGGTCCATTGTATCATTTAAAGTTTGTGTTTCCTTGTTAATTTTCTGTTTAGTTGATCTATATATCTATACATAGTTGTGAGTGGGGTATTAAAGTCTCCCACTATTATTGTATTATTGTTAATTTCCCCTTTCATACTTGTTAGCATTTGTCTTACATATTGTGGTGGTCCTATGTTGGGT
>NW_011485784.1:16079-16783 GCF_000754665.1 Bison bison bison | reverse complement strand
CACACACAGTCCCCACAAATTGTAATAATGCCTGACTATAAATATTTTACATAAAATCTGTAGCCCTAAAAGTCAAAGTTTTGAAGTTAGTACTTCAGTATGGTTCTAGAACAATTTTCTCCCTTCTTACATATGTCTGGTTTTCCAAGGTTTTGAGGTTGGTTCCCTGCTGGAATTCTCTTGCGTGGCTAGTATGACAGCACAATGGCCACCATTTAGAGAACTTAAAATGTCCCCAGCGTCCTTTAAGTGCTCCGAGTGTTTCATCCTATTCAATCCTCATGACAACTTTGTGGCATGCAAATATCCACATATTACAGACGGGGAAGCAGAACTGAGAAGGGCTAAGAAGCCTGCCCACCTTGTAAGTGGCAAACCTGTGCCTCAAAAGCCATGTCTGACTGGCCCGAGACGCCACCCTCTTGCCCACCATGACCAGAGCTCAGTTCCTTAATCTGGAGTCTGCCATACTCTGGATACTTCCAGAAAACACTCTGTGAACTTCCAGAAAATGAGTCAGAAAATTCTGTGCATTCACTGTTTTGAGGGGAAGCCAATGGTTTTAAGCAGATTCTGAAAAGGACACCTGACCCACAAAGTATTCTAGAACAAAGGTCCCCAACCTCTAGGGCAGAGACCCGGTGCCTCCTGTCAGATCAGTGGCAGCATTAGATTAGAAATAAAGTGCATGATAAATGTAATGC
>NW_011485784.1:11981-12539 GCF_000754665.1 Bison bison bison | reverse complement strand
GATTATGCACTGTGGCTGTAACTTTTGCAGTTTGATGTGAGACAGCAAAACTAGTATGAATTTCTTCTTTCTTCACAATTTCACCGATAAAAGATTCATTGTTACCGTAGATCTCAGCCACCTCAACATTCATTTTTTTTCTTTCCATATTGAGAACTTTCACCCTTTCGCTTAAAGGAAACTAAAACTTTAGGGCTTCTCTCTGGCATTTCCGAATCACCAGCATCACTCCTCTGGCACTTTGGGGCCAGGAGTAAGTAAAACAAGAGTCCCTTGAACACAGCACTGAGGCTGTGACAGCAGACCTGATAACTATGGCCGCTAAGTGACTAACGGGCGGGACACAGCAGACAAAGGGACGGTTCGCAGCCTGGGGGAGCAGAGTTGACGTCACGAGAGTTCATCACTTTAAAACTCATGAATTGTTTATTTCTGAAGTTTTCTACTAAATATTTTCATATAGTGGTTGACCGCGGGTAACTGAAACCACCAAAAGTGAAACTGGGGATAAGAGAGCCCTACTGTAACCATTTAAAATCCTCGCGTCTGGAGCCCCGG
>NW_011485784.1:10476-11881 GCF_000754665.1 Bison bison bison | reverse complement strand
TTCTATCTTGACACAGAAGTACACGAGTCCTATTTTAGCTTCTCATGACTATTACTAAAAGGTACTGTAGCTTTCAGACTGTTCCTGGGAATGTCCACCTTCACGGCCTGCTGCTGAACCCTTAGGTTTTCATCATTTTGGAGTCCGTCACTGTCATGTCTGTAATGTCAAGAAGGGAGAGAGAAAGGTTATGTGAAGGGCTGCATTACAGTGAAAAGACGCTACTGTTTTCTAGATAGAACAATCTCCCTTAAGGGACGTTCACACCCTTCCTCATCTTATCCCCCTAAGCTATTGTGAATGATTGTTCTTGGTTATTTGTTCCTTTTTTTTTTTCTTTACAGAAGCACACAAATCTCATGGAACTTTTGAAACAGCCACTAGGGCATTTATATGTTCAGTGAGCATTTATTTAGCAGGTACTCTGTGCCAGGTTCCCTTCTCCCCAAGAGAAAAGGAACAAATAACACAGCCCCTCCCTCTCAACAGGCCCATCGTCAGGAGTGGGTACCAGTCTTTGCGGCTCTGATTCCATCCACCAGAGACTTGCACTACAGACTTAATGCCCCCGTGAGAAAGATTTCTCATGCCCAAACTAGGTCTTCCTGGTCCCCCCCCGCCCCCCGCCAAAGGGCGTTTTTCTTTCTTCTCCTTATTTTTATATACTTGATCTAAAGATGAAACTGAGCAGGACTCTATGGGACCTTCCCGGGGATGACCCCTCTTTTCCCATCACCCTGCCTCTTGTTTGTAGAAAATCTTTAGCTTCCTAGACCTTCCCTGCATTCTATAGAGCAAATTTCATAAGAGAAAAGAGAAAATGCAGAAACAAAGAAAAACAGTCAATCAAGACAAAATGATCATAGTTCAGCTATAAAGCAAAGTAAAGGAACTTTAGTTCCTCCTCAAGGGTTACAGATAATATCCTGAGCCATGTGCTTGAGCTGTTTGGCAGATACTAAAATCCCTACCGGAGAAGGCAATGGCAACCCACTCCAGTACTCTTGCCTGGAAAATCCCATGGACGGAGGAGCCTGGTAGGCTGTAGTCCATGGGGTAGCACAGAGTAGGACACGACTGAAGCGACTTAGCAGCAGCAGCAGCAGCAGTGGTGTAAACGGGCCGTGGAGCTCATATCTGTTGTATAAATGCAGCTTACTGGAATGTAGCCAGGGGGCTATTATCACTGTATCTTTCTAGTGTCTTTAAAAATGATTTACACTTTTGGAAGAAGAAAGGAAGAGAGGGAGAAAGAAAGAGGAAAAGAAGGAATGAAGGACTTTATTTTGTCAAATATAATTCACAGATCAGGAGCAGAGCCAAGGAAAGAAGCAGGAGTTTTTCAAACCAGTGATTCAATCATCTTTGCCTGCTGTAAAGGAATATTAAAAAATGATAAAGTCCA
>NW_011485784.1:9547-10376 GCF_000754665.1 Bison bison bison | reverse complement strand
GGAGAAGGAAATTGCAACCCCCTCCAGTGTTCTTGCCTGGAGAATCCCAGGGACGGGGGAGCCTGGTGGGCTGCTGTCTATGGGGTCGCACAGAGTCGGACACGACTGAAGTGACTTAGCAGCAGCAGCAGCAGCAAAATCCCTACCAGGTGGAAGAACTTAACTGCATCCTGACCACCAGCACATGGACCCCAAACCGGTTACAGCCAGAAGGTTGATGATGCTGACTCTTGAAATACCACCCAAGCTACGTCACCATCAGCTGATCAGAAGAATGTCCTCAAGCTGATCAGGCACCCTACAACCCTCAGCTCTAATGCTGCCTTTAAAAGCCCTTTCCTAAAAGCGAGCATGAAGTTCCAGTCTTTTGAGCACAAGCTGCTAGTTCTTCTTACTTGACTAAGTTACTCTACAGTATGCTGGTCACCACATAAAGTGAACCGATAGGTAGAGTTTGGATATTTTAATCTACATAATCCATTTTATACGTTTTCAGGTCTGTATTGGATTCTGTGCTCAGAACTGGGCTAGGGGCTCTGAGATTTGTAAAAGCATTACCAGGTTTGGCTCCTAACCTGAGTGTAGACACTCTTAATACAACTCTTTTCAACAGATTTTATTGAACATAATCACTTTATACAATAAAGTAACTGAACATATTGGGATGCACTTCAAGACATGTGGGAGGTCGGGAGACCCAGGCAGCTTTGTCCCTGGAAGTGAAAAGCAGAGATAATCCACGGAAGGCCGAGCACAGAAGTACACACGAGACCACAGGAGTTTGTGAATCAAGTATTTATTGTCTTTGTGAGCTTTGTGCTCAGCACTA
>NW_011485784.1:6214-7879 GCF_000754665.1 Bison bison bison | reverse complement strand
TTTTTCTGTGTAGCTTCTATTAATGCAGTGTATAGCATGAAGGAGGAGCCCAGAAAGAATTTCTCTGATGAATGAACTTTGGAATAGCGTCTACATGCAAACCTGTACTATGTAGAAGAGCACTTCTCAAACTGTAGTGTGCGTATGAGTCACCTAAGGGCCTTACTAAAATGCAGATTCTGATACACTGGGTCTCCAAAAAACTAATCATTTTTCAGAAACAGAGTCACAGACTTATGGTTACCAAAGGGGAAAGGGAGGGGAGGGATAAATAAGGACTTGGGGATTAACAGATACACACTACTGTATATAAAATGGATAACCAATAAGGGCCCACTGTATAGCACAGGGAACTCTGTATTCTCTAATAATCTCCACAGGAAGAGTCTGAAAAAGAATAGATGTGTGTACATGTATAACTGAATGACTTTGCTGTATACCTGAAACTAACACAACATTGTCCATCAACTATACAATTAATAAAAATTTTTTTTAACTGACCATTTTTGTCAACTTTAGGAAGGGAACTTGGAAGCAAAACAAGTGACAGGGAAACTCTATGTGTCCTTTTGTATTTAAAACATTTTTACTATATGAATATATTTTTGTCAATGCCTAATTTTAAAAATGAAGTTATTTGTGGAAACAATATAGTGAAGAAAATTAAGCAAAACAGACTAGTGCATATCAAAATTAAAGAACACATTTAAACAACCTAATGTGTGCAAAGAGTTTTGTTAGGTGTTATAAAATATGATTAACCTCAATTACACAAGCTCAACAAAAGTAAACGCTGTCTCAAGATCAGAAAACAAATCTAGTGGCAGGGCACAACTATACATCAGGCCTCTGTGATTTAAATCCACAGTGAACTTGGATCTTCAACTCGAGAACAATTTAGAGGGTGCCTGACCCATGAACTGAGGGTATAGTAAGGCATCCGAGCCATGGGAGGAGGGATGCAGAGGATTCAAGCGTAGCAGTTTGGAGCAAATCTCAGAGCTCATTCTTGAACCATTTCACAGTTCAAGTCCATCACTAATGCATTCTCTAGGATCACTTCTAGACCAAGGAGGACTCCTCAGTAAGGATAATCCCCCCCGAGCCCACTCACCACTGCAGAGCTTGGAGTGCCTTTTAGCAGTAGGGAAATGATGCTGTGGCCAGGATGGAGTTTACTGGGGCATATCGGTAGTAAACTCCAGGCTGGAGATCTGTATGGTGGGGCCTGCTAGGGTGGCGAAGTGCTGATGAAATCTGGTAAACTTCTAGGGGGTGCACAAGAATATTTAGCTGTGGAACTGTCCACATATGTAATTGGCTTGTACAACCTACCACTTACTGCAAATTTTCCAGTTAGTTTTCCTGAAACTGTTCTGTTTTAGGATAAATAAGTCCAAGAAAGGTCACTTACTTCCTTCGATTTCTGATCCCAGTGAAGATGAGCACAACAATACCAATCACTACCACTCCCATCACGACCCCAAAGATAATCAGCCATATGGTGACAGGTGGCTCGTAAGGGGGTCCCAGCGTCGGCTGAATCCCCAGAAACTCCAGGCTGTTGTCATCCAGCTGGAAGACATCATTGATACGGTCCCGGGACAACCTATTCCCAAAAGCAAAATACTCAGGCAAAAGAAAACAGCGCAGTTATTTACTGCC
>NW_011485784.1:4891-6114 GCF_000754665.1 Bison bison bison | reverse complement strand
GGCATTTGTTCATTTGTGACTACTGTGTTGTAAAGGCGAAGTTGCATATTTGGTAAGAATTTCCCTTCTGTTGAGGTATGTCTACAATGACTTTATATCAAATAATGGAAAAGGACAATCGGATCCACCTCTTCTACAGATGAATCAGGCCCTATATACAAGTCTCAACAGCTGTATTTTCCAAATAAAAGGTGTTGACATCCTAATAAATGGCAGCTCTGGGGAGGAACACGGGGGAGGAGCCTTTGCCAAATTCTCCAGCACTGTGTTGGGATATGGCCGAATTTCATAGAGGGAAAAAGGATGAAGGTTACTTTTAAAACAAAAAACAGTGAAATGTTCAGTGTTCCAGGTTGAAAACCAAAGTGTCTGGCATTCCATTCTCCTGCCATTGAATACAGTGCAGGTCAGGAAGTCAGAGTCCAGCCAGAGAGAGAGATCCAAGCAGCAACCTCCATCTGAAAGAGTCTCGTCACTCTGGAAATACAAAGTTTGAGGACTCCCCGGAGCTTGCAGGAGTGCTGGGCTCCTTCGTGATGATCTCAGCTAGCACCTTCCCTCAAGACAAGTCTTGTGGAGGCAGCCAGTGAGTCTGGGTGTGCTTGGGTTGTAAACCCCACTAAGCCAGATTTTCTAGGCCAACTCTGCCCAGCAAGTTTTGGTTCTGCTTCTAAAGACGACAAGCAGCTCAAGAGCGCCACCTAGTAGCATTTCCCATAGCAATGGTATATTAAGCCTTTTTTTCCTTCTCTTCTTTTTTTAATGACAAGGGGAAACATCAACATCTATCCAGCGTGGTGGGCTACAAGCCACGGGGTTGCAAAGAGTCGGACACGACCGAGCGACTAACACTTACTTATTTAGTATCTAAGGAATCCTGTCCCTGCCTGCCTTGTTTCAGACTTTGGTTAAATGAATTCTGCATCAAAGTCCCTACAGCAATGATGGCGACACCTGCCCATGTACCCTCTGCATTTACCATTTTCTGGGCGTGCTAGTTAGACTTCCTTCAGCCGGGACCTGCTGCCTTTGCCTGAGAGCATTCTCAGGCTGCAAGATTCAGCCCTATCCGCAGGCCAGTAAGACTGGGGAATTACTGTCCCCTGTCGTGATGTCACCCCACTCTGGTACTCTTGCCTGGAAAATCCCATGGACGCAGGAGCCTGGTAGGCTGCAGTCCATGGGGTCGCTAAGAGTCGGACACGACTGAGTGACTTCACTTT
>NW_011485784.1:1030-2444 GCF_000754665.1 Bison bison bison | reverse complement strand
GAACACATGTATACCTGTGGCGGATTCATTTTGATATTTGGCAAAACTAATACAATTTGTAAAGTTTAAAAAAAAAACAAAAACAAAGCAAAACAAAAAAACCCAAGGCAGATCATGTGGTTCAGAGCGTTTCTCATGCAGAAGGAAAGCCAATGGCCTTAGAATGGCTTTGGCGGTGCACACACACTTTCTTCTCACCTTTCCATCCCCATGCCCCAGTCTGCCCCTGACCGCATCTCCTATTTGTCTTCTATTAGCTCACTCTGCTCCAGCCACAGTGGCCTCTTTGCTGTTCCTTCAATAGGTGAAGGATGCTTGTTCCTCGGGATCTTTCTACTTGCTATTTTTCAAGCTGCAACATTTTTCCCCATGGTCTGCACCTCTGACTCCCTCTCCTGTTTCAGCTATTTGTTCAAATACTAACAAGGTCTTCCCTGACCATTTTAGTTAAAATGTAACCCCCCCGCCCACACATACAACCAGCAAGCACTCCCTTGCCCATTTCCTATTGCACTGTTCTCCCTAGGACTTATCACCATCAAATTCTACTATATTTCATTTATATATTTTGTTGACTGTCTATAACACACACAAACACACACACAAAATAGATACATTAGAATACAAGCTCAATGAGAGCAGAGATTTCTGCCTTTTGTTTTCAGTGCTGAGGGTGCATGAGAGCATTTGGGGAAAAGAAAGGGAGAGGAGAGAAGGTGGGGGGGAAGAGGTGAGGAGAGGGCCATTTAATAGTAACAAAGCTCTTCCATCTACAAGTCAAATAAGTCACAAGCATCCCTTAAAAAAGGTGGCCCTAATTCCAGGAGAGCAATGAGGTTTAATAGTTGTTAGGAGGTTTTTCTCAATTTCACGTGAATAAAAGTTGAAGCATAAAACTTTCTGATCCAAGAGTAAGGGAAGTACTGATTGAGAGCACAGCACATCAACTCACCCAAAAAGAACGGTCTCATTTCTGGCTTCTGAAAAATACTTTCTCATGGCATATGCCACAGACGACTGGAACAAGTACATTTCGTTGTCATTCCATTCATACTGAAAATTCACAACAAAAACACTGCTCAGTAGAGATCATGGGGACATTAAAACCTGATATTCCACAAGCTTTTTTTTTTTTTTTGCCATGCCACGCATCTTGTGAGATCTTAGTTCCCAGTCCAGGGATTGAATACACACCCTTAGCAGAGAGAGCTCAGAGTTCTAACCACTGGACCACCAGGGACTTCCCGCCATGTGTTAATTTTAAATTGTCTAATATGCCAAAGATTCTAGCTCTGCATAAGGTCAGTGACCCCCAACTTGAGTGTGCACTGGCATCACCTGGAGGGCTTGTCAAATCACTGAATTCTGGAAAGCCTCAGAGAAGACCTGGAATTCTGCGTCTCTAACAAGCTCC
>NW_011485784.1:0-930 GCF_000754665.1 Bison bison bison | reverse complement strand
GGCAACCCACTCCAGTACTCTTGCCTGGAGAATCCCAGGGACGGGGGAGCCTGGTGGGCTGCGGTCTATGGGGTCACACAGAGTCGGACACGACTGAAGCGACTTAGCAGCAGCAGCAACAAGCTCCCACATGGTGGCAATGCTGCTGGTCCAGCACCAATGCTTTAAGAACCACAGGGCTCACTGGTCCCTTGAATTTAACTTAAAGTAAGCTGAAATAAGCACTCTAGGGCAGGTTTATAGATGGGAGTTATGTGTGCCATTGGTTTTGGTTAAAACATCCATATACTGTAGACAAGTATGCTGACCTTTTACTATTTTTATAGCAAGTTCTCAGACATGTGTAAGTGTAAAAGAAAAAGAAACTTCAAGTTCAAAGGAAAAAATAGCTTTTTGTAGACAAGGTAATTCTTGTGCTAAACCAATGGCTTGTGTAAAATTTGTGTAGTCCAGGAAAAACCTGTTCAAAGAGAAAAAAAAATTCACCCTTTCCTCCAGTAGATGGCAGTAGAGATCATGAATAGCACAAAGCTTGCCTCTGTTCCCTCTTTTAGGAAAAACAATTACAGGAGATAATCGTACTAAATGAAGCAAGCCAGACAAAGACAAATATTGTTAAGATATTGCTTATATGTGGAATCTAAAAAAACGATACAAAGAAACTTATTTATAAAACAAATAGACCCACAGACATAGAAAACAAACCTAATTAAGATTACCCAATGGGAAAGGGGGGAGGAAAACATTAGGAATTTAGGATTAACAGACAGACACTACCATATATAAAATAATCAACAAGGACATACTGTATAGCACAGAGAACTATACTTAATATTTTTTAATAACCTATAAGGGAAAATAATCTGAAAATACATATATATGTATGTGTATAACTGAACGGATTCTGGGCCTCTGAAACAAACACATTTT
>NW_011485783.1:15328-16465 GCF_000754665.1 Bison bison bison | reverse complement strand
AATGCATGCATGCTTAGTTGCTCAGTTGTGTCTGACTTTTTTGTGACCCCATGGACTATAGCCCACCAGGCTCCTCTGTCCATGGGATTTTCCAGGCAAGAGTACGGGAGTAGGTTGCCATTTCCTCCTCCAGGGGATCTTTCTGACTCAGAGATTGAACTTGTGTCTCTTGCACTGGCAGGTGGATTCTTTACCACTGAGCAACCTGGGAAGTCCATTAATAAAAATATATCTACTCAAATAGGCAAAATCACTGAGATCAAGTTACCAGGATATGATTTAAAATTGATTCTTTAGAACAACCTAATTTGCCCTCCAAAATCACTGCAGATGGTGACTGCAGCCATGAAATTAAAAGATTCTTACTCCTTGGAAGGAAAGTCATGACCCACCTAGACAGCATATTCAAAAGCAGAGACATTATTTTGCGAACAAAGATTTGTCTAATCAAAGCTATGGTTTTTCCAGTAGTCACATATGGATGTGAGAGTTGGACTATAAAGAAAGCTGAGCGCCAAAGAATTGATGCTTTTGAACTATGGTGTTAGAGAAGACTCTTGAGAGTCCCTTGGACAGCAAGGAGATGCAACCAATCCATCCTAAAGGAAATCAGTCCCGAGTGTTCATTGGAAGGACTGATGTTGAAGCTGAAACTCCAGTACTTTGGCCACCTGATACGAAGAGCTGACTCATTGGAAAAGACCCTGATACTGGGAAAGATTGAGGGCAGAAGGAGAAGGGGACGACAGAGGATGAGATGGCTGGATGGCATCACCAACTCAATGGACACGAATCTGGGTAAACTCCAGGAGTTGGTGATGGACAGGGAGGCCTGGTGTGCTGCAGTCCGTAGGGTCACAAAGAGTCGGACACGACTGAGTGACTGAACTGAACTGAACTGAATATACCCTCTAAATAGTTTTTAAAAAATTGAGGTAAAGGGACTTATAACATTATATAAACTGTATGCATATAAATTATATGTCCACTACTGAGTACTCTACAGTGTGCTTAGCACCAGAAATTTAGTTTCCATTCAACACCATACAGTTGACCCCTTTATAATTTCACCCTCTCCCCTGCACCTTTCCCCCTGGTAACCACTACTCTGTTCTCTGTATCTGTGTGTTTGCTTTT
>NW_011485783.1:12346-12682 GCF_000754665.1 Bison bison bison | reverse complement strand
TACACCTGAAACTAACACAATATAGTAAATCAACAATACTTCCATTAAAAAAATGTGTGTGTGTGCTCAGTCACTAAATTAACCTAAAGAAAGGTTTGTGTTAGGACTTTCAGTGCAAATACATTTATGCAACTCTGTTAGTATGAGAGTCAGTCCATGGTTGCAAGGGAGGGAGCTGTTATTTAAAATAGGCACATGGCAAAAAAAAAAAAAAATAGGCACATGGCAGTTGGAACACCTGTCTGACCAATCTTTTGGTCTTTGATCCCCTTTTCCAACACCAAGAACATTTTTGTTACAAAATATCTCTCTCTAGACACTTCCAGCTAGGAATAC
>NW_011485783.1:10405-12246 GCF_000754665.1 Bison bison bison | reverse complement strand
ACTGGAGTGGGTTGCCATGTCCTTCTTCAATGCATGAAAGTGAAAAGTGAAAGTGAAGTCGCTCAGTCGTGTCCGACTCTTGGCGACCCCGTGGACTACAGCCTACTAGGCTCCTCCGTCCATGGATTTTCCAGGCAAGAGTACTGGAGTGGGGAGCCATTGCCTTCTCCAAATACCGCCTTAAACCTTGTATTAATTTACTATGACGCTACTGAAGTAGACACATTGCTTTCTCTTCTTCATATTAGGGGGAAAAAAGCTATCAGGGATTTAATGGAATGTGGTTGGAGTATCTTCTGTACGTCTGCCTCACTCATTGAAGAGTCAGAGTATTTTTGTGAGAAATACTATTTGCATATCGTCAAGTCACCAGTGTTTTGCTTCTCAGGTTTCATCTTCACAACCTGAAAATTACCAGCAAGATTCCTGCCCACGAGTCGCCACCTACAGGGAAAAAGCGACCTTTACATGGGACCATGTTTTGCATTCCTAAGCAGTCTGTGAGAGCCACAGTACTTCACCTTTTTAAAATCCCAAGGGAAACTTATCTGAATACACATCCTGCAGGAGAAGATACTTTCCAATACCTTCTGGCAAAAGTGTGATAAAGGGAGGAAAGACTGGAGAAGCCACAATTCATGTGAATCCTTCATGGTGGACCTCCGTGTCATAGCACCCTGATCACCAAACACTGCCAAGGAGAAAGGGGGACAAAGTCAAAAGCAGATGCAGTGGTTTGAAAAAACAGGGCAACTGTATATTTATGATTTTCAGCATGAATAGCATGTGAGGTTTACACAGTTGTACTTACGGGCCTTCACAATCTGGGTTTGCACCTGTTGAATCACAATTCCAGAAATGACATAGTCAACACATTCCTCACTTTTTGTGCCTATAGCAAATTCTATATAGAGAGAAATTCTATATAAAGAGAAAGTCTACAGAAACTCTTTAGAGTTACTATATATTTGGTTAGATAGTCCCCTTCCCTTGGAATCTGTGCTTTCTTTTTTCTTTTCCAGGAGAGCGGCACTACCACTCTGTACTACTAGTATGAGAACAAGCACCACTAATGGAAATCTTTGTACAAATCTTTTAAAAACCTGTTTCCTCGAAATATGTTCCCATGTCAAAGGCCAGAAAAACATTTGCATGGCTCATTACATATTGTCAAGTTGTTCTCCTGAAAGATAAAGTCAATTTATCGTGCCAACGCCAGTGTTAACACGCCTGATCTTCTTGCAGCCCTGCTCATGCTGGACACTTATTGGGTTTCTTTTTCACTTTTTATTTTATATTGGAGTTTAGTGATTAACAATGTTGTGCTACCTTCAGGAGCACAGCAAAGGGACCCAATCACAAATATACATGTATTGGGTTGGCCAAAAAGTTTGTTCAGGTTTTAGAAAAATCCAAATAAACTTTTTTGGCCAACCCAGTATTTATTCTTTCTCAAATTCTTTTCCCACTTAGACTGTTATGTAACATTGAGTAGACTTCCCCATGCCATACAGTAGGTCCTTGTTGGTTACCCACTCTAAATAACAGCACTATGTACATGTCAATCTCAAACTCCCCAACTATTCATTAGCAGCAACGTGGATGGACTAGAGATTGTCATACTGAGTGAAGTAAGTCAGACAGAGAAATATCATATAATATCGCTTATATGTTGAAGCTAGAAGGGATGGTACAAATGAACTTATTTACAAAGCGGAAACAGACTCACAGACTGAGAACAAACTTGAGGTTGCCAGGGGCGAAAGGTGGAGGGGAGGGATGGTTGAATCCTCACAGTCCTGATTTCCACTGCCTTTGTTAGTTGCCACTATATAATAACA
>NW_011485783.1:9402-10305 GCF_000754665.1 Bison bison bison | reverse complement strand
CTTGTGGCAGGTGGGATCTAGTTCCCTGACCAGGGATCAAGCCCAGGCCCCCTATATTCGGAATGCAGTCTGTCACTGGACCACCAGGGAAGTCCCCTGAACAACAATTTAAAAACTGAGGCTGACCATATGCTCTGATCTTAAAAGGCTTTAAATCACATCATTAAAATGAGCAGCACACAGTGTTGCAATAAGAGGAAGACAACCAATCTAGGATCCACCAAATGACTAAATTCTCAAATTAAGATGGTCCTAAAGGGCTTATTGTGGCTCTGGGGGCTTTCAGGGCATAAAAGAAGTGACTTTTTGGAGATCCACAGCAATGACCAATTTGTGACCATGATATACTGCAGTCTTACTGAGAGAGAATCTCTTCTACCAGCACAAAGAAAATCTGTTCTAAAGTACGGTTTAGTACAGGAAATTTTGATCTTGAAATGAAGAAAACTGGATTCATGTTAACTCACCTCTTTCGGCAACTTAATTTCCTGTTTTTGTTTCCCTCTTTTAAAAGATCATATGAATGTTCCCTTTATGTGATAATGTTGGGGAAAGCAAAGTGTTTTTGAGAGTAATAAAAATAAATTAACCCAATTACTCAGCCATAAAAAGAATGAAATATTGACATTTGCAGCAATGTAGACAGACCTAGGGAATACTATGTTTAGTGAAAGAAGTCAGACAAATACTAATACTGTATAATATCACTTATATGTGGAATCTAAAAAATAATACAAATAAATATATATACAAAACAGAAACAGACTCAGACATAGAAAATAAATTTATGGTCACCAAAGTGGGGAGGGAGGTGGGGAGGGACAAATTTGAGGCATGGGATCAACAACTACATAAAATAGATATGCAACAAGGATTTACTGTATAGCACAGGGAATTATACCT
>NW_011485783.1:6483-7463 GCF_000754665.1 Bison bison bison | reverse complement strand
GGGCTGCCGTCTATGGGGTCGCACAGAGTTGGACACGACTGAAGTGACTTAGCATAGTATAGCATAGCAATACAAAATGTTTTGGTGTTAAAAAAAAATAAATTAAAAAAATTTTTAAATTTTAAAAGAAGAGAGAAGCTGGAAATCCTGATTTTTATTAGGCTCTTTGGTTTTTCAACATTGGCCCCTAATTCAATTGCTTAAAAAAAAATATTGTACAGGCTGAAGCACACCCATCTAGGGCTGAACTTGACCCCAGACTCCCAGCTTGCTCCTTCTGCTTGGCTGCATGTACCCGGTGCTCTCCAAAGTTTCAGGAAGTTTTAAAACAAGAGTTAAATATACTGACAGCTAGGCAAGGGTCTCAAGAAAGAGTGAGGCAAGGACAGGCCCGGGGACGCAGGTAGGGTACACCAAGGAATGAGGACTGGCTTTGACCTGCTTGTCTTTGCTCAAAAATTCTCAACCTTGCCCTCATTCTTACTGCATCAAGTCCCAAGTTCCTTTCAAGACTCTTCAGAGCACAACCCCACCCCCACCAGCTCTATTTAATCATGCCCTGTGTCCATCCCACATTCTAGCCAGGCCAGTCTCCCTCGAGTTCCTTCAAACCCCTCTCACTAAATGTCCTCTCTCCCTACATAAACCCCACCCTTCAAAGCCTTGCTCACATCCCACCTGGTTTCTGAAACCTCCTGTGTGACATGAAATGGTAAAATGTTTTCAAGCTCAAGGGCTAGTGTCAACCAGACCCGGGTTCAAACCCCACCTTTGCCACTGACCAGCTGGATGATTTACCTAACCTCTCTGAGCTTCAGAAGATAATAATGCCTACCTTACAGAATTGTCAAGTTTACAAAAAATGATGCAAGTATTTAATACTCATAAACACTCAATTAAAGTGAATGCATATTATTATTATGGTTGGCCTTCTTCTGCTGTTAAGTGGTCCAGCCTTATGGTGTCTCTTCTGAGCAAAC
>NW_011485783.1:5443-6383 GCF_000754665.1 Bison bison bison | reverse complement strand
TGAAGTGAAGTGAATTGAAGTCGCTCAGTCATGTCCGACTCTTTGCGACCCCATGGACTATAGCCCACCGGGCTCCTCCATCCATGGAATTTTCCAGGCAAGAGTACTGGAGTGGGTTGCCATTTCCTTCTCCAGGGGATCTTCCCAACCCAGGGATTGAACCCAGGTCTCCCGCATTACAGGCAAACACCTTACCATCTGAGCCACCAGGGAAGTACCACAGTGATGAGTTACCCTCAAAGAACTGTGTCTAGAAAGAGAAAGAAATTAAGACCACTGCAATCTGAAGAAGCAAATGGTGAGCACCATGGGAAGCACAGGATATACTCTGGGCCATAGAGAAGTGGTAATGGGTTTAACACTCTTCCTCGTGAAATGGATGTTAGAATTCCTGGGAATAGACCTCAGTGGTTTTCAAATGTGTTAGCACTGTGCCCTTCCAAAGTGGTGGGACAGGCATAGTTACCGTTGATTGTAGTTGACACAACAACTGGCACAGGGACAGGCACTGCTGTCACTGCGTGAGCAGAGGGCCAGAACTGCTAAGTGTCTTGCAGGGCCTGTAGAGACCTGCACCAAGAAGCCCTCTCACCCCAAACACCAGCACAGAAATGGCTCGTACCTGTCCCCCTAGAACATACATAGTGTCTTCAGTGACTTCCAGATTCACCTTTTTAACACGATGCTTTTTAGGTCACCATCTCCGAGTAGGTTCTTCTTCCCTCTGAACTCTTTTCATCATTTTGACCCAGATTCTCAGGAACAAAACCTGAGTCCAAGCAAGGCCTGCCAGACTGTCTCTTTGGGACCCCATCAGAGCAGGCTTCGAAATCCCAGCCCAGAGGAAAGGTGCCACGTCAGGATGCCGCTCAGTTCCTGGTTAGTAACCCTTCCCCAGACAGGGCCACAGCACTCCTGCATGTTAAGAATATTCGCATTT
>NW_011485783.1:4531-4703 GCF_000754665.1 Bison bison bison | reverse complement strand
ATGGTGTCTCTTCTGAGCAAACCACCACTGGATTCTATGCGGTCCACATCTGCTCAGACTGTGCCTCAGGCATTGGTCTACCTCAACCTCCAGCTTGCTATTAATACATAGCATCTTACAGCTTTAGGAGCATGCTGGCTATAACATAGAACTGATACAGGCCCAACATGGC
>NW_011485783.1:0-1141 GCF_000754665.1 Bison bison bison | reverse complement strand
CCACCCCTCCACAACCCCAGGGCACAGACCCTTCTGCACCATCTTGTCCCTTGTCCAGACACTAGATTCTTCTCTAGCTTCTTAAGGATGGCATTTGCTTTCTTGGCTGCCATATCACATGGCCAGTGCGTATTACATTTGTTGTCAACTCACCTCGGGGGCTATATCTCACTTCTACTGTTATCACAAGACTGTTTTCTACTTCATTAGCTGGTAAATGTCATCGAGTTTTGATTCAGGAGGGGGGTGCTAATTTCACTCTCTTCTATGGAGACCTCTTTGCCTGCTAATTCTGTCCTAAATATTTCTACATTCCTGCTTGCTACCTAACTGCCTTGCTCTGGTTCCCATGCTGTTTTCACAACTGCCAAAGAGCTTCCTAACCTGGCCCCTTGCCTCTAGCCTTGCGCCCTCCTAGCTGGCCCCTCAAAGCTCCTCACCTCATCCATTTTACACCAGAAGTCAGAGTTGTCCTTAAACACAAATATAATCACACCACCACACTCTAACTTCAAAGCCCATCCCAGCTTCAAATCCTTTTTTACTTCCTTTCTGCTCTCCTTTGCTTTCAGGATAAGATCCGAAACCCATGGCAAAGCATATATAAAATCCTTGGGGATCTGGCCTCAGCCTCATTTCCAGTGGTCCCACCTCCAGCACAGAGCACTGTACACTTCAGGTCAAAACCTCCCTGCTGTTTTTCAAATGATCCATGGTCTCCAACACTTCTATGCCTTTGGTGCAGAGTCTAGAATAACCTGCTTCCCACCCTCCTAATCCTGACCTGCAACACTCTGATGTCTTTTTTTAATTGAAGTTGACTTACAATATTGTGTTACTTTCTTTTCCATTATACGTTATTATAATATATTGAATATAGTTCCCTGTGCTATACAGTAAGTCCTTGTTTATTTTATATATAGGAGTATATATCTATTCATCTCGAACTCCTAATTCATCCCTCCCTCCTTTACCCTTTGGTAACCATAAGTTTGTTTTCTATGTCTATCTTTTTCTGTCTTATAAATAATTTCATTTGTATTATTTCTTTAGATTTCACATATAAGTTATATCATATAATATTTGTCTGACTTACTTCACTTAATATAATAATCTCTAGGTCCATCCATGTTATTGCAAT
>NW_011485782.1:19324-19891 GCF_000754665.1 Bison bison bison | reverse complement strand
AAATTAATAAATAAATAAAGTACAATAGATTAACCTGTTGAACAAAGGAATCCAAAAACCCACCACTTAAGAACAAAACTAACTAAAAGCACAAACTGAAAACAAAACTAAAGCAAGGTGCCAACTGGGGAATAAAGCAATGAAAACAAAGCAAACTAACAAATATGGTGAGAAAAGGAAAGAAAAGAAAGAACAGAAATTCAAAGATAAATAGAGATAGATAAAGAAGGTGTATATATATTAAAGATTAACTTCAGTGGGAAAAGAACAGCAGGAAAAGCAAACAAAGGAATAAGTGTAAAAACAGAATAATAAATTTTAAACATTTAAAAATTAAGAAAAAAAGAGAGAGAAAAGAAATAGAAATGAAAACCCCATAGAGCCACAGAAGACCAACATAGTGGCAGAAGTATATAACAGAAATGAAAATTATGATTTAAAAAATTCTAAAAGATTAAATAGATTAAATATTACTCATAAGATTGATAACTACAACAACAACAGAGAGGGGAAGAAAATAAAGAAAAAAAATTCAGAAGCAGCTACAGAACAAGTCAAAATATAAAA
>NW_011485782.1:14270-15440 GCF_000754665.1 Bison bison bison | reverse complement strand
CCCTCCTGACTTCAGACTATACTACAAAGCTACAGTTATCAAGACAGTATGTTACTGGAACAAAAGCAGATATATAGACCAATGGAACAAGACAGAAAGTCCAGAGATAAACACACACACACCTATGGGTACCTTGTCTTTGACAAAGGAGGCAAGAATATTCAATGCGGAAAATATCATTTCTTCAGTATGTGGTTATGGTAGAACTGGACAACTAGGTGTAAAAAATGAAATTAGAACGTTTCCTAACACCATATACAAAGATAAGCTCAAAATGGATTAAAACCTAAATATGAGACCAGAAAGTAAAATATTTAGAGGAAAACAGAGGCAGAACATTGTATGACATAAATCACAGCATGGTCTTCCATGATTCACCTTCTAGAGTAATGGAAATAAAAGCAAAAGAAAACAGTTCGGACCTAATTACACTTAAAATCTTTTGCACAGCAAATGAACATCTAAACAAGGTGAAAAGACAGCCCTCAAAATGGGAAAAAATAATATCAAATGAAACAACTGATAAATTATTAATTTCCTAAATATGCTAGTGGTTTATGCAACTCAATAACACATAAACAACCCAATCAAAAAGTAAGCAGAATACCTAAAGAGACATTTCTTCAAATAAGGCATACAGATGGCTAATAAACACATGAGAAATGAAAATCGAAACTACAAGGAGGTATCACCTCACACTGGTCAGAATGGCCATTATCAAAAAATCTACAATAAATGTTGGAGAGGGTGTAGGGAAAAGGGAACCAAACCCTTTGCATTGTTGGTGGGAATGTAAATTGATACATCCACTATGGAAGACAGTATGGAGTTTTTTTATTCCTTAAAAAACTAGGAATAAAACCACCATATGACCCAGCAATCCCACTCCTAGGCATATACCCTGAAGAAACCAAAATTGAAAAAGACACATGTATCCCATTTGTCATTGCAGCACTATTTACAATAGCTAGAACATGAAAGCAACCTAGATGCCCATTGACAGGTAAATGGATAAAGAAACTGTGGTACATATATAACATGGAATATTATTTGGCCATAAAAAGGAATTCATTTGAGTCAGTTCTAATGAGGTAGATAAACCTATAGCCTGTAATACAGAGTGAAGTAAGTCAGAAAGAGAAAAAAAATCATATATTAATGCATCTATAT
>NW_011485782.1:9371-11090 GCF_000754665.1 Bison bison bison | reverse complement strand
CCCCAAGGACTGAAGCCCACCAGGCTTCTCTATCCATGGGATTCTCCAGGCAAGAATACTGGAGTGGGTTGCCATTTCCTCCTCCAGGGGATCTCCCCAACCCAGGGATTGAACCAATGTCTCCTGCAGCTTCTGCATTGGCATGTGGATTCTTTACCACTGAACCACTGGGGAAGTCCCAAAGTGTATCAGCGTTCTCTTTTCTGCACATCCTTTTCAATGTTTGCTATTTGTGGTCTTTTTTCAATGAAGTATTATTGATTTGCAATGTTCTGTTAATTTATGCTGTACAGCAAACTAAGTTATTCATACATATACATTCTCTGTAAAATTCTTTTGGATTATGGTTTATCACAAGATATTAAATATAAATCCTCTGTTATACAGTAGGACCTTATTGTTTATCCATTCTATATATAATGGTTTGCATCAACTAACACCAAACGCCCATTTCATTGCTCCCTCATTCCCCTCCACTCCCTTTTGGCAAACACAAGTCTGTTCTCTATGTCTGTGAGTCTCTTTCTATTTTATAGATAAGGTCATCTGTTTTAGATATTTTAGATTCCACATATAAGTCATACCATATGGTATTTGTCATTATACTTCTGACTTAATTCACTTAGTATGATAATCTCTAGGTTCATGCACATTACTGTAAATGGGATTATTTCATTGTTCTTCACGGCTCAGTAATATTCTAGTGTATATATATACCACATCTGCTTTATCCATTCATCTGTCAATGGACACATAGATTGTTTCCATGCCTTGGCTAATGTGAATAGTGCTACTATAAACATAGTCATGCATATATCTTTTTCAATTGTAGTTTGTCCAGATATATGCTGAGAAGTGATATCACTGGATATTATGGAAAATCTATTTTTAGTTTTTGAGGAACCTCCAAAAATGAAAAAAGATTCCCCAAAAATAATGATGTTGAGCCTCTGTTCACGTGCTCATTGGCCATCTGTATGTCTTCCTTGGAGAAATGTCTATTTAGTTATTAACCCACTTTTTTAGATTCAGTTGTTTGCTTATTCTGTTGTTGTTGAGTTGTATGAGCTACATGAATACTTTGGAAATTAAGCCCTTGTCAGTCACAAGGCTTGATATCAAACTGATTACATTCTTTGCAGCCCAAGATGGAGAAGCTCTATACAGTCAGCAAAAACAATACCTGGAGCTGACTGTGGCTCAGATCATCAGTTTCTCATAGCAAAATTTAGGCTTAAACTAAAGAAAATTGATAAAAATTATAGACCAGCCAGGTATGACTTAAACCAAATCCTGTATGAATTCACATCAGAGGTAACAAATATATTCAAGGGACCAGATCTAGTTAACAGTGTGCCTGAATAACTATGGTCAGAGGTCCAAAATATTGTACAGGAAGCAGTGAACAAAACCATCCCAAAGAAAAAGAAAGGCAAGAAGGCAAAGTGGTTACCTGAGGAGGCCTTACAAATAGTGGGAGAATGAAGAGAAGTTAACAGCGGGTAGAGAGGGAAAGGTACATCAAATTAAATGTAGAGTTCCAAAAAATAGCTAAAAGAGACAAAAATGCCTTCTTCAATGAACAATGCATAATAATATAAGAAAACAACAGAAGGGGAAAGCCTAGAGATCTCTTCAGGAAAATTGGAAACATCAAGGGAGCATTCCACTCAAATATGGACACAATAAATGATGAAAATGGTAGGGACCTAGTAGGTG
>NW_011485782.1:5262-5687 GCF_000754665.1 Bison bison bison | reverse complement strand
ACTTTACTAGGGTGTGAGATGAGTGCAATTGTGGAGGACTTTGAGCATTCTTTGGCACTGCTTTTCTTTGGGATTGGAAGGAAAACTGACCTTTTCCAATCCTGTGGCCACTGCTGAGTTTTCAAAATTTGCCGACATATTGATTGCATCACTTTCACAGCATCATAATTTAGGATTTGAAATAGATCAACTGGAATTACATCACCTCCACTAACTTTGTTCGTAGTGATGCTCCCTAAGGCCCATTTGACTTCACATTCCAGGATGTCTGGCTCTAGGTGAGTGAACACACCATCGTGGTAATCTAGGTCATTAAGATATTTTTTGTAGAGTTCTTCTGTGTATTCTTGCCACCTCTTCTTAATATCTTCTGCTTCTGTTAGGTCCATATCATTTCTGCCCTTAATTGTGCCCATCTATGCATG
>NW_011485782.1:4841-5162 GCF_000754665.1 Bison bison bison | reverse complement strand
CTTGCAGTCCAAGGGACTCTCAAGAGTATTCTTCAACACCACAGTTCAAAAGCATCAATTCTTCAGTGCTCAGCTTTCCTTATAGTCCAACTCTCATGTCCGTACATGCTGGTGCTGCTGCTAAGTCGCTTCACTCATGTCTGACTCTGTGTGACCCCATAGACGGCAGCCCAATCAGGCTCCCCTGTCCCTGGGATTCTCCAGGCAAGAATACAAGAGTATTCCTTCTCCAATGCATGCTTTTGTGATGATCCAGTGGATGCTGGCAATTTGGTCTCTGGTTCCTCTGCCTTTTCTAAAACCAGCTTGCACATCTGGAAG
>NW_011485782.1:0-797 GCF_000754665.1 Bison bison bison | reverse complement strand
TCATTGGAAGGATTGATGCTGAAGTTGAAACTCCAATACTTTGGCCACCTGATGGGAAGAACTGACTCATTGGAAAAGATTCTGATGCTGGGAGAGATTGAAGGCAGAAGGAGAATGGATGACAGAAGATGAGATGGCTGGATGGCACCACCAACTCTATGGAGATGAGTTTCAGCAAGCTCTGGGAATTGGTGATGGACAGGGGAGCATGGCGTGCTGCAGTACATGGGGTCACAAATATTAGGACAGTACTGAGCGACTGAACTGAAATCAACTGAATCTGTTTGTTGTCTTTTCTTTTTGTTTATTGTTTCCTTTGCTGTGCAAAATCTTTTCAGTTTAATTAGATTCCAGTTTTCAATTTTTGTTTTCATTTCCATTATTCTGGGAGACTGATTGAAAAATATATTGCCTCGTTTTACGTTAGAGTGTTCTGCCTATGTTTAGTCATGCTTATTATTCACACTCAAGTAATTATGATTGTGTTATTCAGTCACTAAGTCCTGTCTGACTCTTTGCATCTCATGGGTTGTAGCACACCAGGCTTTTCTGTCCTCCATTATCTCATGGAGTTTGCTCAAATTTATGTCCATTGAATTGCACCCTCTGCCACCCCTTTCTCCATTTGCCTTCAATCTTTCCCAGCATCAGAATCTTTTCCAAGTCATTATATTTAGTTGTAAATTTATATTACTATTTGTATTTCCACTTGTGTGAGTTTCCTGTTGCTGCTGTAACAAATTGTCACAAATTGTTTGTTTAAAACAATACAAATGTAATATGCTGTGGATGTCAGA
>NW_011485781.1:14023-15262 GCF_000754665.1 Bison bison bison | reverse complement strand
TGAGCTACTGAACTGACTGACTGATCATTGATGAACATTGATGTAAAAAGTCTTAACAAACTTCTACCAAACAGAATTTAACAACACATTAAAAAGTCCATATACCATAATAAAACTGTGTTTATTCCATGGATGCAAGAATTGTTCAATATATGTAAATCAAGCAATGTGATACACCATATTAACAAATTTAAATAAATAAATTTTATAATACTCTCAATAGATGCGGGAAAAGCTTTCAACAAAATTCAGGACCCATTTTTGATAGAAACTCTTCAAAAAATGGGCATAAAAGAACTTACCTCAATATTATAAAGGATGTACATGATAAATCCACAGCAAATTATAAAGGTCATATATAATAAACCCACAGCAAACATTATTCTCAATAATGAGAAACTGAAAGCATTCCCGCTAGGATCAGGAATAAGACAAATGTGCCCACCATTGCCACTATTATTCATCATAGTTTTGGAATTCCTAGCTATTGCAAGCAGAGAAGAAAAAGAAATACAAGGATTCCATATTGGAAAATAAACAGAACTTTCATTGTTTGTAGATGACATGATACTATACATAGAATATCTTTAAAATATTATTAGAAAAATTCTAGATCTAATTGGTAAATCTAGTAAAGTTGTAAGGTACAAAGTCAATACACAAAAATCACTTGCATTCCTATACACTAACAAGAAAAATCGGAAACAGAAATTAAGGAATTAATCCCATTTACCATTACAACAGAAAGAATAAAATACCTAGGAATACATGTACCTAAGGAAACAAAAGAGTTGCATACAAAAAACTATAAAACACTAATGAAAGAAAACAAAGACAACATAAACAGCTGGAGAGATTTTTCATGTTCCTGGGTTGGAAGAAACAATACTGTGAAAATGAGTACTACCAAATGCTATCTACAGATTCAGTGCAGTCCCTATCAAATTGCCAATGGCATTTTTCACATCAGTTCAGTTCAGTTCAGTTCAGTCGCTCAGTCGTGTCCGACTCTTTGCGACACCATGAACTGCAGCACGCCAGGCCTCCCTGTCCAGCACCAACTCCTGGAGTTCACTCAGACTCACGTCCATCAGTTCAGTGATGCCATCCAGCCATCTCATCCTCTGTCGTCCCCTTCTCCTCCTGCCCCCAATCCTTCCCAGCATCAGAATCTTTTCCAATGAGTCAACTCTTTGCATGAGGTGGCCAAAGTACTGGAGTTTCAGCTTTAGCATCATT
>NW_011485781.1:11491-11894 GCF_000754665.1 Bison bison bison | reverse complement strand
ATTGGAAACAATTGGGATATTTGTCTCAGGAAACATGCAATATAATCATTCCCATGTTTTCCAATCCCAGTTCAGGTTCTCCCTTTGTCTGGCCAGGCACAAATTGAGACTGGATATCTCAGTTGCGCTGGCTTGCTCCAAACGAGACTTATTAGATATGTGGCTCTTACCTATGGGCATGGCTTCCACCTGGTTGGATAGGGAGAGGCACCCTGGGTCTAGCCTTTACTCATGGCTTTATATTTTCAGAGCTTCCAAAAAAGCCTGCTAATTTACCCCACCTTAAAACTCGGTGGGCAAGGTCCGTATTTCATTGGTATGATTATTTGGTTACAGCGTTTGTTCCCTCTTTGAGAACTACAGATGTTATGTTACGAGTGGATGCTTTGACTAATTTTACTCA
>NW_011485781.1:9807-10405 GCF_000754665.1 Bison bison bison | reverse complement strand
AACATACACTACCATACATAAAGTAGATAGCCAAATGAGAATTTGCTGTATGACTCAGGATACTCAGACTGGGGCTCTGTAACAACCTAGAGGGGTGACATGGGGTGCGAAGTGGGAGGCAAGTTCAAGAGGGATGGGTCACATTTATAAATATGGCTGGTTTGTGTTGATGTATGGCAGAAACCAACAAGATATTGTAAAGCAATTATCTTTCAAATGTCATTGTCTAATTGAGGTCCAGGCACACTATAGGCAATCAATAAATCTTTCTTAAATTAAAAACAAAATAAACATAATAAGTAAATTTTAAAAAGTTAATGATTGTGAAATGTGAAGATATAGAAACAAAGCTTAGCTGTTGGGCTAGGGAACTGGTAACAATTTAGGTATATTCTGCCCCATAGAAGAATCACTGAACTCCCAGGTACCTGAAAGATATAGATAAAGGCCTGACAGACATTCATAAGTTGGTTTTCCAAAAAGCAGTCCCCCTCCAGATGAAAACTGCTGATTACAAGACCCTAGACTGGTTGAAGACAGAAATTGATGATACTTGAAACTTCAACTTTTCAATAATCCAACGGATGTTGGCAATTTG
>NW_011485781.1:9213-9707 GCF_000754665.1 Bison bison bison | reverse complement strand
TATTGCTGAAGCCTGGCATGGAGAATTTTGAGCATTACTTTACTAGCGTGTGAGATGAGTGCAACTGTGTGGTAGTTTGAGCATTCTTTGGCATTGCCTTTCTTTGTGATTGGAATGAAAACTGACCTTTTCCATTATTCTGACCACTGCTGAGTTTTCCAAATTTGCTGGCATATTGAGTGCAGCACTTTCAAAGCATAATCTTTTAGGATTTGAAATAGCTCAACTGGAATTCTATCACCTCCACTAGCTTCATTTCTAATGATGCTTCTTAAGGCCCACTTGCTTTCCCATTCTGGGATGTCTGGCTCTAGGTGAGTGATTATACCATTATGATTATCTGCATCATGATCTTTTTTGTATAGATCTTCTATGTATTCTTGCCACCTCTTCTTAATATCTTCTGCTTCTGTTAGGTCCATACCCTTTTCTGTCCTTTATTGAGCCCATCTTTTCATGAAGTGTTCCCTTGGTATCTTTAATTTTCTTGAAGA
>NW_011485781.1:5224-7772 GCF_000754665.1 Bison bison bison | reverse complement strand
CTGATGTTGTAGTGGAAACTCCAATAATGTGGCCATCTGATGTGAAGGACTAACTCATTTGAAAACACTCTGATGCTGGGAAAGATTGAAGGCAGGAGGAGAAGGGGCTGACAGAGGATGAGATGAAGTGGCATCACCGACTCTATGGACATGAGTTTGAGCAAGCTTCGGGATGGTGATGGACAGGGAGGCCTGGCGTGCTGCAGTCCATGGGGTCTCAAAGAGTCAGACACGACTGAGTGACTGAACTGAACTGATACTTCACCTTGATGCCAATCAATCCAAGAATTGTGCACAAGCTGATCATGCCTTGCTCCCTGAACATTATAACACATCTCACTGTATGCTCCAGGATGGGTCACACATTCTTGAGGGCATTAGCCCAGTGTGGAGCCCTTTGCCTGGCAAAGCAATAAAAGCTACTCTTTTCTACCTCACCCAAAACTGTGTCTCCAAATTTATATTCATCACTGCTGCACAGAGGTGGAGTTTCAGCAACATTTATTTTTATTTATTTGTTTTAAAGTTTATTTTTAATTGAAGGATAATTGCTTACAATACTGTGTTGGTTTCTCCCTTTCAACAGTGTGAATCACCCATATATATATGTAATATATTCCCTCCCTCTTAAGCCTTCCTCCCACTACCCCAACTCCTCCTCTAGTTTGTCACAGAGCACCAAACTGAGCTCCCTGTGTTTTACAGCAGCTTCTGACTTGCTATCTAGTTTATATGTAATAGTGTATATATGTCAATACTACTTTCTTAATTCGTCCCACTCTCTCCTTCCCCCATGTGTTCACAAGTCTGATCTCTATGCTTGCATTTCTATTCCAGCCCTGCAAATAGGCTCATCAGTATCTTTTTTTCTAGATTCCAATTATATGCTTTAATATAAGATATTTGTTTTTCTCTTTCTGACTTACTGCACTCTGTGTAATAGGCTCTAGGTTCATCCACCTAAGTTCAACTGACTCAAATTAATTATATATAATATATATATATATATGTCACAATATTTTTATCCATTCATCTGTCAGTGGACATCTAGGTTGCTTCCATGTCCTGGCTATTGTAAATAGTGTTGCTATGAACACCGGGGTGCATGTGTCTTTTTCAATTATGGTTTTATCAGTGTATTTGCTTAGTAGTGAGATTGTTTCTGGGTCATATGAGAGTTTTATTCCTAGTTTTTAAAGGAATTTCCATACTGTTCTCCATTGTGACTATCAATTTACATTCCCACCAGCAGTGCAGGAGGTTTCACTTTTCTCTACATTCTCTCCAGCATTTATTGTTTGTAGACTTTTTGATGATGGCCATTCTGACTGGTTACAGGACCCTTATGAGGGCTATAAGGTGGTGAAAAATTTGGTATTGGTGAATGATTCTGCTAATGTCCTTTTATAAGAAATCAGCACAATTTCAACACATCAATCATAATGTTTAAGGTTGGGGTGGGGAAAATATTTCTTTTTTGCCAATCTAATTAACACTTGTGATAAATCCCTTCTGATTACTTAACAAGACCATTAAATTTAAAATAAGAGATGAGAGTCCACATACACTGTTAGTGTTTACTGCTGGAATGGGACACATTTTTTGTTCTACAAGGACATATCATAATAAGAAAGACTTGGCCAGAACTTTTCCAAGTGCCTGAGAAACTTTATAGCATTTTATTTTAATTTCTGATGGAAGAAATTTGATGTAAATGTTTTTAAAAGACAAATCATGCTGTAAATGTTGGATGAGAGAAATAGAAACTTTTAAAGCTTAATGCATAGTATCTCCTACTACACTAAAGTATAGTGAGACCAGTGGGAGATTTTGTGGAAGAGTCAGGAAGGAACATTAGGTTTCAACAGCAAATACTGTAGCTACAGTAGTTCCCCTCTCCAAATGAATGTAATATTGACAGAGAATCGGATATTATCTGAAAGATAGAGGTGACTCTATGCTGTTAAGGAAGTGTGACAGTATGAAAATACAGTTGGTGAAATTTGTTTCTCTAGCTTCTCCATTCCAGGCCCTTTCAACAATAATATTAGTAATCATAATAATTTAGAAATAATGGAAGCCTTATCATTGAAATAGTTAATTCACCTACCTTATAAGATTGTTGTGAGAAAGAAATGAGATAGAATAAAACAAGTCTAATAATATGTTTGTTACCTATTAAATACTCAATAAATTGTTAGTGTTGTTGATATTTTTATTATATTTACAATTTTCTCTACTTTATACATAAAGAAACTGAGATTTGTTCTTTCCGGTGATTTTAGGCACTCAGTTATTTTTATCTGTAGTCAAAAGGTTGATCTCAGATAAGAGTCTTTTCTTTCTTTTTTTTTTCTTCTAGTTTTATTGAGATATAGTTGATATACAACATTGTATAAGTTTAAAGTGTACAACATAATGATTTGACTTACATATATCATGAAGAGATTAACACAATAAGTTTAGCAAACATCCATCTTTATATATACATATATATACACACACACACACACACACAGATATATATATATATATAATTAAATAAAAC
>NW_011485781.1:4359-5124 GCF_000754665.1 Bison bison bison | reverse complement strand
TAAATAGAAAAAAAATGTTTCTTGTGTTCCAAACAGGATTGGTTGACTTCTCTAACAACTTTCATATATAGCATACAACAATGTTAACTATTTTTAATGTATTGTACATGAGTAATTTCTAACTGACTGCAAATATGTCAGTGTTCCTTCTTCCATAAGAGTTTGCTTTATAAGCCTAAATTCCTAGTGTGGAACAACAGGTTCTAGTCTCTGGAAAAAAATTCAAGCTTCATCCAGATACCTAAACAGTAAGAATTTGACCCTTCTATTCTAGTTCCTCAAAATTTCACTACCTAGGCAGTTCTTAACCTGTTTAGGTGTAAAGTCAGTCCTGTGGGAGCAGCGTGGCCATTTTATAGAATAGGAGTTAGTGCTCCTTCCATAGACAATGTCTTATGACTTCAGACTCAGGAAGATGTGGGTGGAGCACTTTTATTAAACTGATGAAAAGCAATTGTAGTTTTGCACCATGAATTTTAAATCATAACTAGGCTCAAGCACATCTTTATTAATCAAAATAAGAACCATTACAATAAACATATTTTTGCCAATAAGAAATAAGTTTGTTTCTTCTTGCAGCATAAAAATCCACATTTCAGGATTCAGCAAATTCTTGGAAAGCATTTTCTGCCTTCTGCTGGTTGTGGAAGCATTTTCCCTTCAAAAAGGTGTCAAGATGCTCGAAAAAGTGGTAGTCACGTGGCGAGATGTTAGGTGAAAATGGTGAATGAGGCAAAACTTCATAGCCCAATTTGTTCAAATTTT
>NW_011485781.1:1443-2670 GCF_000754665.1 Bison bison bison | reverse complement strand
GGACACGACTGAATGACTTCACTTTCACTTTTCACTTTCATGCATTGGGGAAGGAAATGGCAACCCACTGCAGTGTTCTTGCCTGGAGAATCCCAGGGATGGAGGAGCCTGTTGGGCTGCCATCTATGGGGTCGCACAGAGTTGGACATGACTGAAGCGACTTAGCAGCAGCAGCAGCAATACTTCTAAATACTTCTCTCCACTCTCTGTACTCACACACACAAACACACTCACACACAGTAGTTCAATATGTAAAACATATATTTGAACAATAGCTCTGATTAAAAAAGGGAGACTAAAGATTCTGACCTTTTGCTCACCTTAAGGCAACTCTTGAGGGGACTTTTCTTAATAGTTTGAAAGTTATTAATCTAATCCAGCACTCTTATTTTATATATTAAAAATAATGCCCAAAGACAAGGAAAAAATGTTCAAGCATTTAGTGAATGACCAAACTGGCATTGATTCCCAGGTATTCTGATTTCCTGTTAAGTTTAATTTTCTTTTTAAAAATAAGTCAAAGTACTAGTCTTCACTATGCTGGGACAAGAACATCATCATAATCGCTATCATCACTATCATCAACAGCAAGTATAAAAATTTTACCTTGTGGTATGCATGCCAGAAGTGGCCTGGGTTCCCATATAGTGGCATGAGGTCTTATTGCTGTTTCTAAATACTCTTCTTAAATGGTGATATAAACTGTTGCTTATGGCCTGAAACCAGCACAAGGTTCAGTTTTCACAGAATCATTGGCATTCATGGATCATTTCCCATCCCACTCTCAGGTCTACTAAAACTTAGGAATGGTACACCATGTATTTTGTAAATTTATTCTATTTTTTGGAACTTCCTTTCAAAGAAAAATAATAGCATTGAATGTGGCACTTTCCCTACATGTTTAATTTTCTGTCTCAGCAGTGATGAGGAAATATAGTAAGCAATAAAGTGTTTGTGGTTTCCCTGGTGGCTCAGACAATAAAGAGTCCACCTGCAATGCAGAATACTCAAGTTAAATACCTGGGTCAGGAAGATTCCCTGGAGAAGAGAATG
Source organism: Bison bison bison (assembly GCF_000754665.1). Classification (NCBI taxonomy): domain Eukaryota; kingdom Metazoa; phylum Chordata; class Mammalia; order Artiodactyla; family Bovidae; genus Bison; species Bison bison. Next base: position 1,617 of record NW_011485781.1, on the reverse strand, counting down.
GCAACCCACTCCAGTATTCTTGCCTAGAGAATCCCATGGACAGAAGAGCCTGGTGGGCTATGGTCCATAGGATCACATAGAATCAGACACAACTGAGTGACTAACACTTTCAAGGTGTTCGTAAAGTGAAAATCATGTTGAAATGCAATGAGCATATTTCCTTAAGAGAAAAGC
>NW_011485781.1:0-726 GCF_000754665.1 Bison bison bison | reverse complement strand
AATGTGACTCATTGGAAAAGACTCTGATGCTCGGAAAGATTGAGGACAGGAGGAGAAGGGAGTGACAGAGGTTGCATTGGATGGATGGTATCATCAACTCAATCGACATGAGTTTCAGCAAACTCAGAGACATAGTGAAGGACAGGGAAGTCTGGAGTGCTGCTGTTTATGGGGCTGAAAAGAGTCAGACATGACTTAGTGACTGAACAATAACAGAAAGGGTAAGTGATTTGCTGAAGGTCACCTTTTTCTTTTCATTTGTATTTATGAACAGTGAATGTTGAGGGAGGGAGGTTTACCTTCTCAGGGTTAAGACAAGGTTAAGCATCTCAAAGTTATTATATTCTTTCCAGAAGAAATTGGGAAAAACGATAAATTTGGAGACCCACCCAATACTGGTTGCTGCTGTTTAATCATTAGTTTTTCAATTAAGAATGTTCCTTTGTACTTGCACCTTGAGACTACTGGGATAATATCAATGGAGCATATTATATGCAGGGCATTAATGTAATTTACTTGGGGTATATCATAGAGAAATCACACCAAAATAGAAAAAAAAAAAAGTGTTAGGTCATATTTTCAGTATGTTACTTTCAATCTGCTGAAGCTCTAAATCATTCATCGAAGACAATTGCTATTTTATTGTATTATTATTTAAAAAGATCTTGAGGTACAAACTTTCAGTTGTGAATTGTGGCATTTTATCATTTAACCAGTGAAAAATTC
>NW_011485780.1:15208-15782 GCF_000754665.1 Bison bison bison | reverse complement strand
AAAGAAAGAAAACAAAGCAAGGCTGAAGTCCTCCCACAGGCAGGCTCGTGCTCCGGGTGTGCTTTCACAGGCCAGAAACTACAGAACTGGGAGTACTGCCAAGTGCTTTATCAAAGGAAACAGCCCGCCCAACAGCTGGAGATGGGCTCCTGCCAGCTGTGTGTGCCTCTTGGTCGCTCCTTCTGCTTTTCTCTCTTCTTCTTCTATCTCCATCCATCCATCTCCTGCAGCCTTGCACTTGGCTTTGGGAGAGCCCACAGACGGACTTCCTTGGACCACAGAGAGTCCCCTTGATGCCGAGTAACTGAGTAGATTGCAGGCCCAGCTGGGGTTGAGGGTGGGATAGGGTGGCTGTCCTTTCAGGGGGATGTGCTGTCTGGAAGCCGGTCTCCTGGCATCAGGCAAGGGGTTGCTGGGTGGCAGGCGCTTCTGCTGCAGCTGGCACCTTGGGGAGACGCAGTCAAGTAGTCCCTCAGAGCTTCCTTTTCATCCACAGTGGGAGGCGGGTGCCGAGCCAGGTTGTGTGTGTTGGCGGCAACAGGGTGTTTTCCAGCAACCTCAGCAACTTTGCCCT
>NW_011485780.1:10643-11459 GCF_000754665.1 Bison bison bison | reverse complement strand
TTTATCCCCAAGCTTCCTCTGCCTGGTAGCAACAAACCTGCTATTTCATCTGACCCTACATGCTCATTAGGAGCTCATGAGGTACAGCAGTCTTCAATTGTACAAAACACAGTTGATAGTAGCTACTAGTGTCTGACACAGAGTAGGTACTCAGTAAGTATTTGTTCAATGAATTCAGACTGGAATAAGTTCATAATACTTTCATAGAAAGGACACCATTTAATGGTAGAAATATCAGGCTCAAGCTCTGTGGTCTGGTTTCAGGACCAGTTTCAAGACAGGAGGAAGAAGCTTGTTTGTGACCATGCAGATAACAGCATGAGGGCAGCCACCCTCTGTGTGCATGGAGGGAAGGTAGGATACACCCACTGGGGCCGAGGGAAGGATGTCTGGGAAAAGGGCCAACATCCACTCCAGTCTGAGGGCCTCAGACACTTCCCATTGCAGGAAGGCCCCATGGCATTGTCTAATTGGCTTTCTAGTTACTCTCTTCCTTAGTGAAGGCCCAGTACGGCAAAGCTGGGGCCAGTTGAGCTTCCAGAATTGCTGTTGGAGCTCAGGACAGCTTCTGATTATTCTCAGGGGCCAGCTACCAGGGAGGGCCTCAGATCCAATTAGCATTGCCCAAGGAAGCCAGGAGGGCCTTGGTCAGGGTCTACACAAATCATTCACACCTCGACATGCTCCTACCACTCCCCATTCAGTTCAGGGGCTCTGGAGGCGGTGGTCTGGCCTTTGCAGCTTTGCTTGCCAGATTCCTGTATTGTCTATGCCTTCATAGCAGGGTGGATGAGAAAGAGCAGCCCAGAAGGAAAA
>NW_011485780.1:9578-10543 GCF_000754665.1 Bison bison bison | reverse complement strand
AAAACAAACAGAGGAAAGGTCTCTGAGTCTGTTGACGTTATAAGTGCTATTGATTTTATAAGATTTTTCCATTGGGAGGCCAGTGAACTGACCTCGTTTTGCAGCCGGCTCGGGCTTTGACGCCAGTGTCTAGGCCATGAACTGAGAATCCGAGAGGCTATGGCTTTATCTCAACACATACTTGATAGTCACCACTCTCGGCAAGGCCAGGCCGGGGCCTCCCATGGTGAGACATGGGAGGATACAGGCAGTTCCAGGCCTCTGCTCCTTCTACCTTTCCCCGGTGACACTGTGTCACCCTGGGCCAAAGCCCTGCCAGATCTTGCAGGACCTGAGCATCATGGGAGGGGGACAGGTTTCCAGACATGAAGAATTCTTGACAAAAAGCACAGACAGGAAGAGGGTGGTTGAAAGAACACTGAACTAGGAGTTGGTGACTTGGACTTGGGTCCCAGCTGGGCCACTAATTAACTGTCTGATTTCAAGCAAATGACTTCCCCTCTCCTAGTCTCATTTTTCTCATCTGTGCAGTGATAGGTGAAACTAATGATCCCTGAGGTCCCTTCCAGCTCTAAAATCCAGCAGGTTTGTGAAAAATGCAGAAGTTGGGAAGGAGGATAAGAATATCAAGAAAAGAAGCAAGAACGAACCATCCCAGAGCAGTACTGAAGGGGGACATGGGATAAAAAGAGAGGTGCACCGCATTGGGGTGTCACGGATAAGGCCCCAAGTTGTGCCACTAGAGAGCTGCATGACCTTAGGCAGCTCAATTCCCCTTTTTGTGCATCATTCAAGTGGGAGGAAGGGGTTAGCTCCTACTGCCCAGACTACTTTCTCATTGTGAAACCTAGATATACATGTAGGAAACACGTAGGGAATAGAATCAGTGCATAGTGGTGTGACATGAGCCATAGGTATATCTGAAGAAGGAGAGGGGATTGGCAGCTGGTGGGGTAAGGCCTTAT
>NW_011485780.1:9125-9478 GCF_000754665.1 Bison bison bison | reverse complement strand
CTAAAGGGTAAAAGGAGCAGAGTAAAGGAGCAGAAGCCCCAGAATCAGGCAGACCTGACGGGGTATTGGCTTTACCCCTGCCCGGCCATGTGACCCTGGGCAAGTCATTTACTCTATTCAAATTTCAGTTTCCTCGCCCACGAAAGGAGGGGTTGGAACTAACTAGCTGATCCTCCAGGTTCCTTCCATCTCTCTGAATATGTGGGAAAACAAAACACAACGAAGAGAGGCCAGATTATGCCAAGTAGGCCAAAGGGGAGAATTGCATGTTTAAGGAGGAAGCCAGCCATTGTGGATCAGACTTGTTTGCCAAGAGAAAAGAGCAATAGTGAGTTAAGGGGAAAAGAGGACAA
>NW_011485780.1:5669-6808 GCF_000754665.1 Bison bison bison | reverse complement strand
CAACCTTCTGTCTGGTGAGCTGTCAGGGGCCCTGAAGCTGCCTCCACCCCCAAGTCTCCCCCAGCACAGGCAACCAAACAATGATGCGTCTCTGGAACACATGCTGGGTGTTCCGTGTTGTGCTCAGCCTCTATATCGAATCGTCAAGTTCAGTCATTACCCCCACCCCAGAGTCCTTACCCTTCAAAGCTTTGATGGGGATGGGCTGAGGTCACGCCAGGAGAGCAGGGTCATTCGGCAAAGGGATGGCCCTGAGCACTGGGCTGCGAGAGAAGGGGAGAATGGAGCAAGAGGCCCTTGGATGGTGAAGGAAGGCCTGAGGGCAACTGGATGGGTGGTGAGGGGTATGGGGGCGGGGCAGGAGATGTTCTCGAAGCTGGGCGGAGGTGCACAGGAGACCAGATTTGGCAAAGACCCAAGCCCTGGAGGAGAAGCAGGGGAAAGGGGCAGGCCAAAGGCACACTGGCATTTCTGTAAAAAAGGGCTTTACCATGTAACCTGCATGAGTCCTTCAAACATAGCAGCGGGGAGACATAACCCCGATACTTGTCCCAGGCTTTGGAGTTAGCTCCCCCACCACCCCAACACACACACACACACACACACACACACACATCTCCTTTAATTTTCATAACACCTCTGTTGAGGGTGGCAAGGGTAGGGCAGGGGTAATTACTTCCATTTGACAGATGAAGAAACTGAGACTCAGTGAGATTAAGTGACTTGCCCAAGGTCACACAAACAGTTTTAGTGGCAGAGATGGGACCAGAACTCTGGTCTCCCAACTCCAAGGGCAGCAAAAGACAGAATTAGTCTAAGAAGCATCCAGAGGATGGCATGTCATACCAGGAATTCCGGAAGAGACCCCTGCCCCATCAATCAATCTCTCTCTCTCTCTCTCTCTCTCCACTCACTAATACCTGAAATTTCACTCTTAAAGACTCATTCTTGTGGATTGAAACTGTGGGTCCTGTTAAAACGTGAAAGGGTGCTGGTGGAGAGTGGGGACACATGAATATTCCTAGGAGAGGGCCCTGGCCATGGAGTGGGGTTGAGGGGGAGAGCAGGGGGATGTTAGGAGGGGAAGGGAGAGGAGGAGAGGCAGCCTGGCGAATGCACCTGTTTTGCGAAAGAAGGGG
>NW_011485780.1:4026-5569 GCF_000754665.1 Bison bison bison | reverse complement strand
GAGAAGCTAGAATGGTGGAGGGGTGAGTGGGGGTGGGAGAGCTATTCAGGGAGCTGGCCTGGAGCCAGGGGCCCGTCCCAAGGGGGTGAGCAGAGGCTTGAGAGCTCCGGGCCCCATTCCAGCTCCTGACCTTGAGTCACCATTGCAACTCGGCACTTTTCCTACCTCAGCCCAGACACCCATCAAGTCTCTGTTATCTCGGCTTCCCGTTTTACAGAAAACTGTGTAAAAGTTACTCTCCTGATTCTTCCTGACCGACCCTGCCCTTCCTACATTCCTCACTACCGCCCCCATCCAACATCCTAAAAGCCTCCTGGGCCTCCTGGAAGCTCTTCCCAGCTGCCTTTGGTCCCAGAGGCTGCCCTTCCACAGTGCAGACTGCCCCCTGTACCCTCTGGTCCTGAGGGCAAGCGCCTGGAGGCCTCACTCAGCCCTTGGCCTGGGCCTCTCCACTCAAAGGCACAACTATAAAGAGCTGCATTTGAGGACATCAAAGCTGGAACTGGCAGCAACCTTAGAAGTACTTTTGCCATTCTTTCCTTCCTCCCTTCCTTCAATTATTCCATTTGTTGAGCACTTACTACGTGCCAGACACTGTTATAGGCCCTTGGTATGTAGCTTCATGGAGCTCTCAGGTCTAAATGAAGGTGCATGTGTGTGTACTAAGTCACTTCAGTCGTGTCTGACTCTGTGCGACCCCACAGACTGTACTCTGCCAGGGTCCTCTGTCCATGGGATTCTCCAGGCAAGAATACTGGAATGGGTTGCCATGCCCTCCTCTAGGGGGTCTTCTCGAGCCAGGGGTTGAACCCTCATCTCTTATGTCCCCTGTATTGGTAGGCAGGTTCCTTACCACTAGTGCCACTGGGGAAGCCTCCTAAATGGGGGTATCATTCATCAAATAAGCACCTAAAGTACTGTACATTTGTAGTCTCAAGCCTCTCATTTTGCATTTAGGGGAAACTGGGGCCCAGAGTGGTTATGAAACATTTCCAGTGTTGTTCTGGCAGCCAGGGGCAAAACCACACCAGACTCTGGTCTCCTGACTGTTACCCCAGTGCCCTGTCCACAATACTCTGGAAAGAATACAGTGAGTGTAAGGGCAGAGTGCTTATCCCTCTATGCAGACCCAGACTTAACCTATAGTCAGAGTTGCACATGGCCTACTTGTCAGGACTTGAAGATCACCGATGAGCAATTTCCCCTCTCCCACTGTTGTGACCCCTCTAGCTTGTTCCCTTCCCCACCCCCAGGTCCCCATCCACGTGTAAAATTGTACGACTAACTGAAATCTAAGGGTTAGAGCCCCATGATCTGGGGAAAACCTGTTAAGCCATTACCTGCCATTTACACAAACACATTTCCCCAATTTGTCATTCAGGAGAGGCTGGGTGCATATCGTTACAGGAAGGGAGAACAACTGTGCCCTTAAAGGGGGCATTGCTAGGTGGGGCAGGGCGCCTCCAAACATCAGTGAGGGGCCCCATGGAACCCTAGGCAGCAGGAGGGCACAGGTCACTTGCAGGGACAGGCAGGAGGAAGG
>NW_011485780.1:699-1344 GCF_000754665.1 Bison bison bison | reverse complement strand
CTGAGGGGCAAGGGCTGCCCTGGCCAGCTCTGGTGTGAGTATTGTGTCTGCCGCCAGGGCCGCCTGCTACACAGGCAGAGAAGACAGCTGCCAACAGAGAGTGGCAGAAAATGGCCAAAGAAAGCTCCCCCAGCAACCTGACCTCCTGCCTGGCATTCCCTGCACTGGACTCATTCCCTGGGGTTAACAGGAGGCTCTTGGTAAAAAAGAAATTACCCCAGGGAAGGAGAACCCATGTACCCCTTATCAGTCACAGAGCTTTCCTGGGGGTCAGTTTCTCACCTGTGTCAATTTATCAGTGAGTTGGTAGGACCTGAGGAGGAGATTTCCAGGGAGGATTCTTTGATGAGCATGCAAACCAGGTTACCTGCACAAGGAGCGCTGAAAAGAAATATTCCCAGTAGGGCTTAGACATATATATGATTGCTCCTCATGGCCTCTGCAGAACACTTTGCTTGTGTTTACCAAGAAGAGCAGGAGAAAACAAACTCCTTTGTCATAAAGTCTGCTATTCAGATGTGCCCACTCAGGTAGTTTGGTTTATTTACAGTGAATTCAGGAATGTTTGGGCATATTTGCCTGTTCCCTGAAAGCTCAAGGCCACCAGTTAGCCAGGACCCATTGTAAGGCCTCACCTCAGGCCCA
>NW_011485780.1:0-599 GCF_000754665.1 Bison bison bison | reverse complement strand
TTTACTTGCTGATACCCTTTTGAACATCAGTCACTCACACTATCCCCCTCCCCATAGGCAGTAGCCACAACTTGTGAAACCATGGAAGCAACAAACTGGAACTGGACAGGAAATTAGAAATGCTAGACTTTGAAAGAGCAGTGATAAGGCTGCTCATATGGTGAGCCATTTTACCAGCAGTGTTTGGGGACAGGGCCCTTACCCCCCATTCACATGGCCCTTCATATTTAGAAGCCTTCTAAGTGTCCAGGGGGTCTAGGGTTAAGGTGGAAAAAAACCTCTGGCCTTCTGATATGTTTTCTTCCTACTTGACCAAGTTCATTTAAAATGGGTGCTAGACAAAGACAGAAATATAGATCAATGGAACAAAATCAAAACCCCAGAGATAAATCCACGTACCTATGGGACACCTTATGTTTGACAAAGGAGGCAAGAATATACAATGGAGAAAAGACAATCTCTTTGACAAATGGTACTGGGAAAACTGGTCAACCACTTGTAAAAGAATGAAACTAGAACACTTTCTAACACCATACACAAAAATAAACTCAAAATGGATTAAAGATCTAAATGTAAGACCAGAAACCACAGAACTCCTA
>NW_011485779.1:18870-21416 GCF_000754665.1 Bison bison bison | reverse complement strand
TAAAATACAGTTGTAACACATCATTACCAAAATACATTAAACACTAAAAATTATATTTCTGATAGAAAATGATTCAAAGAAATGGAAAGATATTCCATGTTCTTGGATTATAATGAATAATACTTCTAAAATGTCCACACTAATACCCAAAGCAATAAAAAATTTAATGTGATCCCTAAAAAATTACGTCTGACATTTTTCACAGAACTACAACAAGTAATATATATGAAATTCCTATGAAATTGACAAAGCAATCCTGAGGAGAGAGAACCAAACTGCAGTCATAAGGCTTCCAAACTTCAGACAGTAGTACTGTTTTCCAGGAGAATCAAGTAAAATTATTTGTATACCTGAAAATGCTTGAACAAAATGGTAAAGAGAACTGGATAAATGAGCTTCAGATTCAAATTAACTAATGAGTCATGTTTACTCATGTCTGAGTGGACAATACATGGAAAAACATTACTCACATGATAGACATCATCCCTCATCTCTAAATGTTTGGTAAGTATCATTGCCATAAAAATGGTCCTATGAACCTGATATATGTGATGGACATCCTATCTTTGGATGTGTTTCATAACAGAAAACAAAACGTACCTATCAGACTAATGCCCTTCATCTCACCAGTTACTCAGCGAAATGACTGCAAGTGTCTGGAAAAGCCAATATCCACAGGTAAAGACTGGTTTAGAATTTAAAAGAAGGAATGGAAAATAAAGGAAGATTGGGTTACTAAAATGACATTAACTTTAGGTCACTTAAGAAAGAAGTGCATAAACATTTAATTGGGAGGGAAATGTAGACATTCAGGAAAGAGCAGGCCAATAGTAGATACAGATTAAAAGGCAGAAAATGCTAATGCAATGAGAAACCATCATTTTAATGGAGTTGGGAGCAACAGGTTTTTTGAAAATTTACCTACTGTCAGTGCAGGTCTTCCTGAAAGAGAAAATAAAGAGATCAAAGTAAATATAGTATAAAAATGGGGAGGTAATTTAAATGCAATGAAAAATTTATGTTTCAAAGTGAACCCACATGGATGTTCACACAAATACACACATGTACATACCACTGCATGAACACGCACACAATCCTACAATATACACGTGTCCAGTGGCTGAGAGCTCAAATATTTCCAAAGAGTGTTTTTCTCAAAATGAAAATGGGCGTAAAATGAATATTCTGATTTGATTTAACATTTAAGAAACTTCAGTTCTCGTGGTACCCTTTAAAAATTTCCTCATCCTATTTGACATAGCTAGGCTTTTATCATTCAGTTTGTATGATCTGATAAGTACTTTGCCTTTCAGTTAATACGTACATTCATTTTGGTTATTACATCTAAGTGATTAAAGTAGCTGCAAACACTGAATTGGAGGCTCTATCACTGAACTGGAGGATCTACTACTACTTCTAGTGGTACTACAGAATATATCGCCTGGGCTCCACCACTAAAAATATTTTCATCAACTAGGAATACATAACACTGTGTATGTGAAGTTCTCTTTTCCTAAATAAAATTTCTCTTAAGTTCCTTGAGAAGAAAAATAAAATAGTGACTGTGAAGTGGGTCTAAATGAAGTGACTTAGGTATATCTTGGACAAAACTTTCATGTCAGCCACTTTGAAAACCCTAATGGCTACAGAGGACTAGGATTAGTAAAATTTACTTGACTGAAAAGGAATGCTTCATTCATTATGATAACAGGACAAATGAAATAACAATATTGGGAGAATAATTTAACAGCAAATGCAGACGAAACCCTTAGTTGCAAAGATAAGATCCAGAAAAAAAATCATGTAAAATATTCACAACTCAGAGTTGAGATAAATGATTCTTAGAAGCTGAAGTGAAAAGCACAAGTAACAGATGAAACCATGTTTACATACAAGGAAACACACTTATAGGACTTACCTTGCTCCCCTTCACATTTAACAATAAAAAAAGGAAAGAAACAATTTATTCAAAATTAGTCATGATGTCAGAAAGAAGGAGGGCAAAACTTTCAAGTACTTCCAAAGTTGTTCCTGAGAGGTGTATTCTGAGAATACAGACTGCAATGTTCAAAGACCATCTCATCAATCAAAGAAAGATTTATTGTACTTCTGTACATAAGGGATAAAGAGAGAATTGTAGACTGCAGGGCAGTATGATAGCCCTCCCTCTGGGATAAAGGATATGGCATATGCCAATCATTGGTTTGTATTGGGCTTTCCAACATTTTCAGAATAAAAGGAAAACACACATTCATATCCAAAAAGAGGTACTTGCAAAGAGAAAGAATAGATCAAAGCCACCATTCCCCAATAATCTGTGCATTACACAGAGCTTCATTGAAATATTAAATCAATATATAGTTGAATTTCCTTTGAAATAGAAATTATTTAAAAATACAAATACATGGAACCTGTTAAAGTTCTAATTGCATTATATTTGTATTGTAAGACAATATCTTAGGCAAAATCCCACAGTAATGATTTCTATGTCTTTCACAGGAAAAATTGAGAAATCAGAAAAGTAAAAATGTTAGTCACTCAGTTGT
>NW_011485779.1:14976-16511 GCF_000754665.1 Bison bison bison | reverse complement strand
TATGTTGGAGAAAACTCACACTTCAGAAGCCTAAAACTGGTAAATCTTTGAAATATACCAATACTAACCTTTAGTTGACACAAAAGAAATGTCTGCCTAGTTTGTATCAAAATGAGAAAATCACAGAAGTACTAATGGGGAAAATGGAATGCCAAATGCAGAAGACAAACAAAATTTGGGGAGACTAAATAAAAAGACATATCTTGTAAGTTATTTGTTTGATGGTGCTTGGGAACATGGAAATTGATTGTTGGAGAAAAAGGTATAAAAACACAGATGAAACCACATGTAGGTTCATAGTGAAAAACATTTTGAGTCATGCGTTTTCCTTCTTCACACTATTGTCAACAAAAGAAAAGCAATCCAATTCATTCAAATCTGAGGACAACGTCAGGAAAGGACCAGGTCAGAAATTGGAAACACTTCCTTTGTTTGCTTTTCAGTTCAAATGGACCACCATTTATTGGAATTAAAGCCAAAAGTTTCAAAGTCCACCATACTAATGAGAAGTACCCATTTTCATTTCACATATTCCATTATGCAAGGTTGGAAATGGCCCCATCAGGGGAGTTAAATTGTGAGTTCTCTTTAATAGTATCAGATGCTTGCGTTTGTGTTGGCAGTTCTGCCTTTCTCAGTATAGAAAATTAGTGTGAACTGATAGACAAGCAACATATTTAAAAGGTGATAAGGAAATATAAATGGACTTTTGTACACATGGACTAATGGATCAGCAACCAGTTTTAGCTTTCTACTATACTGCTAAGTTCTATTTCCTCTGAAACAAAAGATGTAAGTGAAAAACATCAAGAGAATAAAGGAGATAAACATTTAGTGTTTGAATTAGTGTTTTCTGAATAAATCTTTTAAATTTGTGATTTGAACCAATAGAAATTTTGAGTTAAAAGAGGCTGCACAATACTATGGGGCCTCCTCATTAGATAAAGCATTTGTATACCTGGAAACAACTGGATAATAAGATCAAGCATTCTAGAGATTACTCTTCATTATTAACTATGTGCCTCTATTCACATATATGTCAACCAATGAATACATCACCTTGATTTGGGACGTTTCTATTTTGATCCACACCTGAATGAAGCACATGTGATTTATATCCAGTGCCTGTAAGAAAAATAAAACATTCAATGCCAGTGGAGCAAGAAATATCACTTTTGCAAGAAATTATTCCAAGGAGATCTAACCAATCCATTCTAAAGGAAATCAGTCCTGGGTGTTCATTGAAAGGACTGATGCTGAAGCTGAAACTCCAATACTTTGGCCAACTCATACGAAGAGTTAACTCATTGGAAAAGACCCTGATACTGGGAGGGATTGGGGGCAGGAGGATAAGGGGGCGACAGAGGATGAGATGGCTGGATGGCATCACCAACTCGATGGACATGAGTTTGAGTGAACCCCAGAGTTGGTGATGGACAAGGAGGCGTGCTGTGATTCATGGGGTCGCAAAGAGTCAGACATGACTGAGCAACTGAACTGAACTGATTCCAAGAATAACTTCTGAAATATTTCTT
>NW_011485779.1:11639-14876 GCF_000754665.1 Bison bison bison | reverse complement strand
ATTAGAGAAACTAAGGAAAGAGAACATAATCTGAAGATCTGCAGTTTAAAAATTAGGGAGAGAAAGGTAGAGACATAGGAAAAGAAAAGAACAAGGAAAGGTGTATAGATTAAGAGCATGGGAATCTCAAGGGCTCAAGAAATCAATCACATGAGAGCAGTCTGTGAGTAACAAGGTTTTAGAAATTTTACCATTTTTTTCCTGAGGGTCTTCTGAAAAATAAAATGGGGAGATCAATAAAAACATAATGTAAATACAAATCAAATGCAGAATTAATTCAAAATTTATATTTAAAACTAATCCTATCACAATTCAGATAAGCACATTCTTACTCACACATACAAGCATGCATACATTGCACGTAGGAACACAACTCATGCATACAGATGCACCATGTCAAAGGTCTCAATTTTCTCCATAGCATGCATGCGTGCTAAGTTGCTTCAGTTGTGTTCAACTCTTTGCGACCCACCAGGCTCCTCTGTCTACGGAATTCTCCAGGCAAGAATACTGGAGTGGGTTGCCATGTTCGCCAGGGAATCTTCCCAACCCAGGGACTGAACACTGTCTCCTGTGGTTCCTGCATTGCAGGTGGATTTTTCACTGCTGAGCCCCAGGGTAGTCCTGTCCATAGCATATCCTCCCCCAGAGGAAAGTTGGCATGAAATGAATAAATGTACTGTCTTGAGAAAAATTGTCAGGAATATTTCTTCTCATGTTCACCTTTTTAAAATGGTCCTGATCCCTTTTGTCACTAGTTAGGCTTTTATTATTCAGTTCATTGGGATTTGTTAAGTTTTATTTTGCTTTCAACTACTGCATATACTCAATTTTCTATTGCAAAGGGTATGTGGTATAGAATTGCCATAATTACTAAATTAGAGAATATTGAATTACTGCATTGTAATATATTACAGGGTAATTTTTCTGTGTTACTCTATACAATTTTCATCAACTGATGAATGCATAAAACTGTGTTTTGTGAATTTCTCTTTAATGCCTAAATTAAATTCTTCTTAATGGAACTCCATGAAAGGAAAGGAGACAAATGTTTAATGGCAGCAGATTAAATCTATGTCAAATGATCTGAATATATATATTGTGGATAAACATTCACAGTAAGCATGTGAAAAATGTCAGCACTTCAGAGGTGTGTGATTAATAAAATTTCCTTGACTCAAAAGGAATATTTGCATAAATTACAACAACCTGATAAGTTAAGAGTCAATAAGAGGGGATGACCAATAACTGATGAAGCTTTCAGTTGGAAAGATAAGTTTCAAGAACAAATCATGATCTTTGAGTGTGAAGAAAAAAGTGTAACTCACAAATGAGTTAACTCAAGGTAAACGATGAAATACATTTATAGGAACTACCTTTGACTTCTTCACATTCATGAATAAAATAATTGAGAAAAGCAAATCAATATGAGGGCACAATATCAAGAAGGGAGGAGGATAAAGATTTTATTCACTTCTATAGTGTATAGAGCTCCTATCTTTGCATGTGTTTCAGAAAGACAAGCAAACATGCCTATCAACTTGGTTGCCCTTCAGCTCACCAGTTTCTCTGAGAAAACATTGCAATTCTCTAGAAACAGAAAAAGTCAATGTCCATAGGTAAAGAACGGTATGGAATAAATGAAGTAAGAATGGAATATGAAAGAAGTGTGTGAAATTAAAAGGAAGTTAACTTTACATAACTTAAGAAAGAAGTGCATAAATAATTAATTGAGAGGGAAGGTAGATATCCAGGAGAAGAGCAACTCAATGGATGGTTATAGGTTAAAAGGCAAAAGACATCAATACAAATAGAAACTATCATTTTGATGGGCTTGGGAGGAAGAGGTTTTTGAAAATTTACCTGATTTCACTGGAGTTTTTTCTGAAAAAGAAAATGAAAAGATCAAAATAAACATAAAATTAAAAAAGGGAAGGTAATTCAAATTTAATGCAAATGTTATCTTTCAAGTTGAACCCATGGATATGTGCAAATACACACATGTATATGCCATTGCAGGAAGGCAAACACACTCACACACTTATACATGTGCCCAATAGTTGAGAACCCAGTTTTATCCAGTGAGTATTTTTCTCAAAGTGAAAATGGACATAAAATTAGTCAGTATTCTCATTTCAGACAACTTTTTAGAAACTGCAGTTCTCATGCTCACCTTAAAAATGTTCCTTCTCCTGTTTGAGATAATTAGGCCTTTTTTATTCAGTTCATATGTTGTTATAAGTACTTTGCCTTTTAATATGTGCATTCAATCTGGTTATTATGACATTTATATGGTATAAAATAGCCACAAAACTGAACTGGAGGATCTTAAACCACTGCTTCCAGAGATAACATAGGGTATACCACCTGGGCTCCTCTATTAAGAATATTTACACTACTCGAGGAATATATAATATGGTGCATGTAAATTTATCTTTTGCTGCTATTGTTGTTGTTCAGTCGTCCCGCCTTGTCTGACTGTTTGCAACCCCATGGACAGCGGTTCTCCAAGCCTCCATCAGATCAGATCAGTTGCTCAGTCGTGTCCGACTCTTTGCGACCCCATGAATCCCAGCACGCCAGTCCTCCCTGTCCATCACCAATGCCCGGAGTTCACTCAGACTCACGTCCATCGAGTCAGTGATGCCATCCAGCCATCTCATCTTCTTTCGTCTCCTTCTCCTCCTGCCCCACAATCCCTCCCAGCATCAGAGTCTTTTCCAATGAGTCAACTCTTCGCATGAGGTGGCCAAAGTACTGGAGTTTCAGCTTTAGCATCATTCCTTCCAAAGAAATCCCAGGGCTGATCTCCTTCAGAATGGACTGGTTGGATCTCCTTGCAGTCCAAGGGACTCTCAAGAGTCTTCTCCAACACCACAGTTCAAAAGCATCAATTCTTCTGCGCTCAGCCTACTTCACAGTCCAACTCTCACATCCATACATGACCACTGGAAAAACCATAGCCTTGACTAGACGAACCTTTGTTGGCAAAGTAATGTCTCTGCTTTTGAATATGCTATCTAGGTTGGTCATAACTTTCCTTCCAAGGAGTAAGCGTCTTTTAATTTCATGGCTGCAGTCACCATCTGCAGTGATTTTGGAGCCCAAAAAAGTAAAGTCTGACACTGTTTCCACTGTTTCCCCATCTATTTCCTATGAAGTGGTGGGACCAGATGCCATGATCTTCGTTTTCTGAATGTTGAGCTTTAAGCCAACTTTTTCACTCTCCACTTGCAT
>NW_011485779.1:9188-11412 GCF_000754665.1 Bison bison bison | reverse complement strand
TTGGCAATTTGATCTCTGGTTCCTCTTCTTTTTCTAAACCCAGCTTGAATATCTGGAAGTTCTTGGTTCACATTATGTTGAAGCCTACCATGCAAGATTTTAAGCATGACCTTACTAGCATTGGAGATGAGTGCAAATTTATCATTTAACTATGCACAAATGAATTTTTTCTAAAGTTCCATGAATATAAAAGAAGTATTAAAAGTCAATGAAGCAGGTCTACATGAAGTGACCTGAGCATATCTTGGACAAAACTTCAACTTCAGCCACTTGAAAAGCCAATTCGTTAGAGAATATTATGGATAAAATTTATCTGACTCAATAGGAATGCCTACCTATATTGCCGCAAAGGGACAAACTAAATAGCAATACTGGGGGATAATTGAATAGCTAATGAAGAAGGAGCCCTTACTTGCAAAGATCAGACTGAAGAGAAAAAATCTTGTAAAATATGCATATCTTGGAGTTGAGAAAAATGATGTTTGGAAGTTGAATTATAAGGTATTAATATAAGTAACAGCTGAAACCACACTCTGTGGTAAAAAAGTCCACGTGCCAAGCAGGAGACGCCTGTTTGATCCATGGGTTGGGAAGATCCCCTGGAGAAGGAAATGGCAACCCACTTCAGTATTCTTGCCTGGGAAATGCCATGGATAGGAGCCTGGTGGATTACAGTCCATCAGACCGAAAAAAGTCAGACACCATTTAGTGATTAAACAACAACAAAATAGTTGAAACCATGCTTAGGGACACAGGGAAACTTATTTATGGGACTTATCTTTCTTTTTTTCTTCACCTTTGTCAATAATTAAAAGAAAGAAACCATTCATTCAAAATGAGGCCCAATACCACAAAGGAGGAGGACAAAACTTTCAAGCATTTCCAAATTTGTTTCTGACAGTTGTCTCCTGAGAATTGAAAGTGCAGTGGTGTTCAAAGACCATCTCACTAACCAAAGATTTCATTTATTTCATTATTCTGTGTATCTTGATGACAAAGGGGCTAAGTAGAAATCACAGAACGCAAGGCAGTGGAACAGCACTCCCTCTGAGTTAAAAGCTATGTGTGTGCATGCTAAGCCGCTTCAGCCATGTCTGGCTCTTTGCGACCCAAGGACTGTAGCCTGCCAGGCTCCTCTGTTCATGGGATTCTCCAGGCAAGAATATGGGGTGAGTTGCCATTTCCTCCTCCAGGGGATCTTGCCAATCCAGGGATTGAATCCGCATCTCATGTCTCCTGCATTGGCTGGAGAGGTCTTTACCACTCATACCAGCTGGGAAGCCTGGATTAAAGTCTATGGGATACATCAATCACTGATTTCTACTGGGCCTTTGACTTTTTTCAGAATAAAGGAAAACACACAGGCATACAAAGAAAGAGGTACTTGAAAAGAGACTGAAAGTGTAGATTAAAGGCACCATTGTACAATACTCTCTGCATTGTTAAATTCATACACAGTTTTATAAAAGCCTTAAATCAATATATACTTGAATTGAGTTCCCCTTAAGATAGAATTATCATTTAAGATATCATTACTTGGTGTAAATGTACAATTTAAGGAGAAGGGTAAGCAAAGGAAAGAATAAAGATTAAGAGACTGGGAATGTTAAGGTCTCAAGAAATCCACCATGTAAAAGGATTTGTGAGCAGCAAGATTTTAGCATACATACCATTTCTTTCCTGAAGTTCTTTATAAAAATAAAATGATAAGTTTAAGGTCAGTATTATGGAAATGGAACAAGAAAAAAACAAAATATATTAAAAAATTTGTTTTTAAAATTATAACTATCTGAAAACATATACAAACACATACACTGCAAGCACACACACACAACACACACACAACACAGAGTAGTTGGGAGCTCATTTGGTCAGGGGACTATTCTCCTATATGACAATAGAGTAAGAGATAAAATTATGTGTCTTAAGTGAGGAAAAATATTAAAATAATAATTTTGAAGTTTACCTTAAAACATGTTCTTTACCTATTTAGATATTAGTAGTCTCTTTATTAGCACCAATATGTTCCTTGGCAGTTATTCAGTAGATGCGATCAAGTTTATTATTGTAAAAGCAAAGATGTATTAAGAAGACATGAACATTGAAATAACATTCTGAATCATTGCCATAGAGAAAAGACCTGGTTCATTTCCCGTATGATTCTATTCATACTTAGGTCAACTAGTGAACACAAAAACTCCTTGTAACTTGAATTTCTACTTTA
>NW_011485779.1:3997-7587 GCF_000754665.1 Bison bison bison | reverse complement strand
AACAAATACAGAAAACTCAGCAGTGGTTACAGAGTAGGAAAGGTCAATTTTCATTCCAATCCCACAGAAGGGCAATGCTAAAGAATGTTCAAGCTTACTGCACAATTGTGCACATTTCACATGATAGTAAAGGAATGCTCAAAAATCCCTCAAGCTAGGCTTCAATAGCATGTGAACGGAGGACTTCCAGATGTACAAGCTGGATTTAGTAAAGGTGGAGGAACCAGAGATCGATTGTTAACATTCACTGGATCGTAGAAAAAGCAAGAGAATACTAGAAAAACATATACTTCTGTTTCACTGACTAGGCTAAAGCTTTTGACTGTGTAGATCACAAAAAATAATGGAAAATTCTTAAGAAATGGGAATACCAGACTATCTTACCTGCCTCCTGAGAAACCTGTATGCAGTTCAAGAAGCAACAGTTAGAACTGTACAAGGAACAATGGACTGGTTCAAAACTGGGAAAGGAGTACTCAAAGTTGTATATTGTTACCCTGCTTATTTAGCTTCTATGCAGATTACATCATTGAAATGCTGGACTGGATGAATCACAAGCTGGAATCAAGATTTCAGGGAGAAATATCAACAACTACAGAGAGGCAGATGATACCACCCTAGTGGCAGAAAGCAAAGAGGGGCTAAAGAGCCTTTTGATGAAAGTGAAAGAGGAGAGTGAAAAAGCTGGCTTAAAACTCAACATGCAAAAAGTGGAGATCATAGTATCTGGTGTCATTACTTCATGGCAAATAGGACAGGAAAATGATGGAAACAGTGAGAGACTTTATTTTCTAGGGTTCCAAAATCACTGTGGATTGTGACTGCAGCCATAAAATTAAAGACTCTTCCTTCTTGGAACAAAAGCTAATACAAACAAAGACAGTGTATTAAAAAGAAGAGGCATCATTTTCCCTACAAAGGCCCACATAGTCAATACTATGGTTTTTCCAGTAGTCATGTATGGTTGGGAGTGTTGGAACATAAAGAAAACTGAGAGCCAAAGAATTGATGCTTTCAAACTGTGGAGCTGGATAACACTCTCGAGAGTCCCTTGGGCAGCAAGGAGATCAAACCAGCCAATCCTAATGGAAATCAACCATGAATATTCATTGGAAGGACTGATGTTTAAGCTTAAGCTCCAACATTTGGCCACCTGATGGGAAGAGCTGACTCATTAGAAAAGACCCTGATGCTAGGAAAGATTGAGGCCAAGAGGAGAAAGGGGCAACAGAGGATGAGATGGTTGGATGGCATCACTGACTCAATGGACATGAGCAAGTTCAGGGAGATAGTGAAGGACAGGGAAGCCTGGCATATTGCAGTCCATGGGGTCACAAAGAGTCAGACATGACTGAGTGACTGAACAACAACAAATTCATCTCTGGGCTTCCTGAGTGGCTAGATGACATAGAATCTGTGTACAATGCAGGATGACAAAGGGAAAGTGAAAGTTGCTCAGTTGTGTCCAACTCTTTGTGACCCCCATGGACTATAACCAGCCAGGCTCCTCTGTCCATGGAATTCTCCAGATCAGAATACTAGAATGGGTAGACTATCCTTTCTCCAGTTTATCTTCCTGATCCAGGATTTGAATCGGAATCTCCTGTATTGCAGGTGGATTCTTTACCAGCTGAGTCACCATGGAAGCAATTCAGGATACTTGGGTTCAATACTGGATCAGGAAGATCCCTGGAGGAGGGCATGAAAACCCACTCTTGTATTCTGGTCTGGAGGATTCTATGAACAGTGCAACTTAGCACACACACACACATTTCACCCAATGCCTAGATGAAATTATCTGAATTAAGTCTCATGAAAGGAAGGGAAATAAAATATTCAATTCCAGTGAAACAAGTTCAAATTACATGACAAGAACCTGTCTTAGACAAACATACTACAAGAGCCACACTGAAAATGACAATATTTCAGAGGTATGCTATCACTACCTTTAAATTGACAGGAAGAAAATGTCTACAGAGATTGCAACTCTATGATGAATCATAAAAGTACCAATGGAGAAAATTGAATAACAACAGAAAATGTCAAACATCCCTTGAAAAGACAAAGAAATGAGACAAAAATCATACAAGAATGTTCATATAATATCTCTGAAAAGGATGGTAAATGAATGTTAATGACAAAAATACCATATCAGATGGATCCATGTCTAGGTACACAGGGAAACACAACAATAGAATTTGCCACTTTTCCCTCCATATTTATTCACAAAGTCAAAGCAACAAATAAACAATTCAATCAAAATGAGAGTAAAAAGTCAAGAAGGAAAGAGGACAAAACCTTCTGTAGTTACCTATCAGGTTCTAACAGACACATATTTCTGAGCACTGAAACTGTGAGATTCCAAGACTATTTCATTAATGATAAAATAATGTGTACCTCTATATATGCCTAGGTTTAAAAGAGAATGTTACTGAAAATGACAGCAGGCAAAATAAAAAGACAATAGAAGGACAGAGTAAAGGCATCCATCTGTCAACAATTCTAGCTATAATAGTAGTCAGATAAAACCTGCTACATAAACAAATTTGATGTGTAACTGAATTGAATTATTTTTGAAATGAACATTATTACAAAAGCTGTCTTTAGGAAATATCAAAGTTTCAAGGATTATATCCTGTTGTAGGAAAAGAAATTCTTTGGTAACTTCCTAGGACAATGTCTTCTTTGACTTTCACATCAAAAGTTAAGAACTGAAAGAGATATGTGAAAGTTAAAGTGGCTCAGTCATGTCTGACTCTTTGTGATCCAGGCCAGACTCTGTGAATTCTTTGTGAAGACTCTTTGTAAATTCTCCAGGCCAGAATACTGGAATGCTTAGCCTTTCCATTGCCCAGGGGATCTTCTCAACCCAGAGACTGAATCCAGGTCTCCCACCTTGCAGGCATTCTTTACCAGCTGAACCACAAGGGAAGCCCAAGAAAACTGGAGTGGATAGCCTAACCCTTCTCCAGACGGTCTTCCCAACCCAGGAATCAAACTGGTGTCTGCTGCATTGCCAGCAGATTCTTTACCAACTGAGCTATGAGGGAAGTACAAGAGCCAGACAAACAAATTTCCTGGAATATATATTTCTTCTAAAAACACTAAACAAAATTTGTGTTGCCAAGATGATCATTGTGGCATTCAAAATGCAAAACAAAAATTCAAATAAAAAGGAAAAAATTACCGTTCTTGAAAGAAAAAAAATTCCAAGAATAACTGGAAATGTTTTTATGCTTTGGAATCCTAGGGCAATGTATCTGGGTACAATGGAAGAATGTGTGTCAAGTTTATGGGCCAAGAAGAGAAGCAGAATTTACACAGGCTTTCAAAGTGAAGAACTAAAGAGCCTCTTGATGAACGTGAAAGAGGAGAGTGGAAAAGTTGGCTTAAAGCTCAACATTCAGAAAACTAAGATCATGGCATCCAGTCCCATCACTTCATGGCAAATTAATGGGGAAACAGGGGAAACAGTGGCTGACTTTATTTTTCTGGGCTCCAAAATCACTGCAGATGGTGACTGCAGCCATGAAATTAAAAGACATTTATTCATTGGAAGGAAATTTATGACCAACCTAGATAGCATATTA
>NW_011485779.1:0-831 GCF_000754665.1 Bison bison bison | reverse complement strand
GGTATATAATGAAAAGCAAGGAATAGGAAGAGGTGGAACTAGGGAAAACCAGATGGAAGAAGTTCATATTACAATAGTCCATATAAAGACAATTGGAGAGGGAAGAGGGGAAGGATGAGAGAATAGGTGCCAAAGAGATAGAAAGGGAGGGAATGATAGTAGTCATTTAAATGTCTATGGGAAAAGTGTCAAAAATACTTACCAATTTTATTTCCTAAAATATATAAAAAAATAAAATTAAGAGTTCCATGTAAATATTGAAAGATACAAACACAAAATAATTCCTTTCTAAAATTTGCATTTACAATTCAATTTTTTAGTGTTCAGAAACACAGACACACACACACACAA
Organism: Bison bison bison; assembly: GCF_000754665.1. Lineage (NCBI taxonomy): Eukaryota > Metazoa > Chordata > Mammalia > Artiodactyla > Bovidae > Bison > Bison bison. The sequence goes on along the minus strand of NW_011485779.1, from coordinate 480 downwards.
AACACTGATATAGAACATGCACAGACACAGAAGAGCTCACAGGAATATCAACACCACATCTACAGTAAGAAAACCTCCTTTTGCTTAATATATTCTCTGGAAATTCAGAGTGGGCAAAAATTAAGTCAATCTACTAGATTGAGATATAATTTTAGAAACATTAGTCCTAGAAGCTACCTTTTAAAAAAGTTTTTAATCACTTTTGACATTAGTTAGGCATTCATTGTTCACTTTATAAGATATGATAAGGTATTTGGAAGCTAATATATATGTGAGGAATCAAGGTAGCTTTGTTCAATAAACTAGATACAAATATTGAATTATAGGATTAAAAGCATTCTAGAGATTACTCTTCATTATTAACTATGTGCCTTTATTCACATATATGTCAACCAATGAATACCTCACCTTGATTTGGGACGTTTCTATTTTGATCCACACCTAAATGAAGCACATGTGATTTATATCCAGTGCCTGTAA
>NW_011485778.1:14835-15456 GCF_000754665.1 Bison bison bison | reverse complement strand
ACATTGATTGATTTGTGGATATTGAGAATCCTTGCATCCCTGGGATAAAGCCACTTGGTCATGATGTATAATCTTTTTAATGTGTTGTTGGATTCTGATTGCTAGAATTTTGTTAAGGATTTTTGCATCTATGTTCAACAGTGATATTGGCCGGTAGTTTCTTTTTTTGTGGCATCTTTGTCAGATTTTGGTATTATGGTGATGGTGGCCTCATAGAATGAGTTTTCAAGTTTACCTTCCTCTGCAATTGTCTGGAAGAGTTTGAGTAGGATAGGTGTTAGCTCTTCTCTCAATTTTTCGTAGAATTCAACTGGAAAGCCATCTGGTCCTGGGCTTTTGTTTGCTGGAAGATTTCTGATTACAGTTTCAATTTCCATGCTTATGATGGGTCTGTTAAGATTTTCTATTTATTCCTCGTTCAGTTTTGGAAAGTTGTACTTTTCTAAGAATTTGTCCATTTCTCCCACGTTGTCCATTTTATTGGCATATAATTGCTGAAAGTAGTCTCTTACAATCCTTTGTATTTCCTTGTTGTCTTTTGTGATCTCTCCATTTTCATATCTAATTTTATTGATTTGATTTTTCTCCCTTTGTTTCTTGATGAGTCTGGCTAATGGTTTG
>NW_011485778.1:14183-14735 GCF_000754665.1 Bison bison bison | reverse complement strand
TGTCTCTTTCAATTCTTGTTTCCTCAGTGTGTATGCCCAGCAGTGGGATTGCTGGGTCATATGGCAGTTCTATTTCCAATTTTTTAAGGAATCGCCACACTGTTTTCCAAAGTGACTGTACTAGTTTGCATTCCCACCAACAGTGTAAGAGGATTCCCTATTCTCCACACCCTCTCCAGCATTTACTGTTTGTAGACTTTTGGATAGCAGCCATTCTGACTGGCGTGACATGGTACCTCATTCTGGTTTTGATTTGCATTTCTCTGATAATGAGTGATGTTGAGCATCTTTTCATGTGTTTGTTAGCCATCAGTATGTCTTCTTTGGAGAAATGTCTGTTTAGGTCTTTGTCCCATTTTTTGATTGGGGCTTTTATTTTTCTGGAATTGAGCTGCAGGAGTTGCTTGTATATTTTTGAGATTAATTCTTTGTCAGTTGCTTCATTTGCTATCATTTTCTCCCATTTTGAAGGCTGTCTTTTCACCTTGCTTATAGTTTCCTTTGTTGTACAGAAGATTTTAATTTTAATTAGGTCCCATTTGTTTATTTTTG
>NW_011485778.1:10168-11763 GCF_000754665.1 Bison bison bison | reverse complement strand
GTAGCTTTTAAGTCCAACTTTTTCTAATCTCCTCTTTCATTTTCATCAAGTAGGCTTTTTAGTTCCTCTTCACTTTCTGCCATAAGGGTGGTGTCATCTGCATTTCTGAGGTTATTCATATTTCTCTCGGCAATCTTGCTTCCACCCTGTGCTTCTTCCAGTCCAGCGTTTCTCATGATGTACTCCGCATATAAGTTAAATAAGCAATTGAGATCTAATCTTACTGCTTTGTGGTCAGAAAAATGCTTGGGATGATTTAAATATTTTTTAATTTACCAATACTAGACTTATGGCCCAGGATGAGATCTATCCTGGAGAAGGTTCCGTTTGGGCTTGAGAAAAAGGTGAAATTCATTGTTTTGGTGTGAAATGTTCTATAGATATCAGTTAGGTTTAACTGGTCTATTGTATCATTTAAAGTTTGTGTTTCCATGTTAATTTTCTGTTTAGTTGATCTATCCATAGGTGTGAATAGCGTATTAAAGTCTCCCACTATTATTGTGTTATTGTTAATTTCCCTTTTCATACTATATAGTATTCGTCTTACATAGTGTTGTGCTCCTATGTTGGGTGCATATATATTTATAATTGTTATATCTTCTTCTTGGATTGATCCTTTGATCTTTATGTAGTGTCCTTCTTTGTCTCTTTTCACAGCCTTTGTTTTAAAGTCCATTTTATCTCATGTGAGTATTGCTACTCCTGCTTTCTTTTGATCTCTATTTGTGTGAAAAATCTTTTTCCAGCCCTTCACTTTCAGTCTGTATGTGTCCTTTGTTTTGAGGTGGGTCTCTTGTAGACAACATATATAGGGGTCTTGTTTTTATATCCATTCAGCCAGTCTTTGTCTTTTAGGTGGGGCATTCAACCCATTTATGTTTAAGGTAATTATTGATAAGTATGATCCCATTGCCATTTACTTTATTGTTTTGGGTTTGAGTATATACACCCTTGTTGTGTTTCCCGTCTAGAGAAGATCCTTTAACATTTGTTGGAGTGCTGGTTTTGTGGTGCTGAATTCTCTCAGCTTTTGCTTGTCTGTAAAGCTTTTGATTTCTCCTTCATATTTGAATGAGATCCTTGCTGGGTACAGTAAACTGGGCTGTAGGTTATTTTCTTTCATCACTTTAAGTATATCCTGCCATTCCCTCCTGGCCTGAAGAGTTTCTATTGAAAGATCAGCTGTTATCCTTATGGGAATCCCCTTGTGTGTTATTTGTTGTTTTCCCGTTGCTGCTTTTAATATTTGTTCTTTGTGTTTGATCTTTGTTAATTTGATTAATATGTGTCTTGGGGTGTTTTGCCTTGGGTTTATCCTGTTTGGGACTCTCTGGGTTTCTTGGACTTGGGTAATTATTTCCTTCCCCACTTTAGGGAAGTTTTTAACTATTATCTCCTCAAGTATTTTCTCATGGTCTTTCTTTTTGTTTTCTTCTTCTGGGATGCCTATGATTTGAATATTGGTGCATTTAACATTGTCCCAGAGGTCTCTGAGATTGTCCTCATTTCTTTTAATTTGTTTTTCTTTTTTCCTCTCTGATTCATTTGTTTCTACCATTCTGTCTTCTACCTCAGTAATCCTATCTTCTGCCTCA
>NW_011485778.1:9137-10068 GCF_000754665.1 Bison bison bison | reverse complement strand
GCAGTCAAGCCAGTAATCTCGCTCCCAAGTAAAAATGGGTACTGAAGATTGGGTTCTTAAAGGTACAAAATTGATAACAAATATCAAAAAGCAAAGATTAAAAATCTAGAGTAGAGGTTGGATTTTCAAAAATACAATATTAAAGAAAAGAAAAAAAACAAAGTCACAAAAATTATAATATATGTACATATATGAAGTTTGCTTTAAAAATAGCAAGTACTTTTTTTGGCAAAGTAATAGTAGTTTATAAAAATGAAAATTAAAGGAGTAATATAGAACTTAAAAATTAAAAAAAAACTAAAATTAAAGTATGATAATAAAAATAGTAAAACTATATCTAGGACTTTCTCTGGTGTTGTCGCATGACTAAGCAACTTCACTTTCACTTTTTACTTTCATGCATTGGAGAAGGAAATGGAAACCCACTCCAGTATTCTTGCCTGGAGAATCCCAGGGACAGAGGAGCCTAGTAAGCTGCTGTCTATGGTGTAGCACAGAGTCAGACACAACGGAAACGAATTGGCAGTAACTTAGCAGCAGCTGGTGGTGTTGTGGGCAGTGTGGGGTCAGTTCATTTTCTGATAGTTCCTTGATCCGGCTTATATTTCTCAAGATCTATAGGCCCCTTCCTATGTAGTTGGTGCTAACTACAGGGTTTTAATATATTGCACCTGTCACTTCCAAGGAGGGTCCCTCTGTTTTAGCTTCTTCTCTTTGCTGGTCTCAGTGTCTAATTTCTGCCCTGACACAAGGGGGCAGTGGTGGACAGTTTTTTAGGCTCACTTGTTCAGTCGCGCTGTGGGGAGGGAGGGACGCTGCAAATAACACTGGCATGTGTTTGCAGTGTCTCGGCCACACTGGGTTTGCCCCAGCTCATGACATGTGTGCTTTCCCTGTCTACACTGCTTAGGCTCTAGGTTGCTCTGCTGGG
>NW_011485778.1:8258-9037 GCF_000754665.1 Bison bison bison | reverse complement strand
TCTTTTTTATTTCTTCTAAGTCCTTGTTAAACCTTTCTTGCATCTTCTCAATCCTTGTCTCCAGGCTATTTATCTGTGGTTCGATTTTGATTTCAAGATTTTCGATCATTTTCACTATCATTATTTGGAATTCTTCATCAGGTAGATTCCCTATCTCTTCCTCTTTGGTTTGGTTTGGTGGGCATTTTTCCTGTTCCTTTACCTGCTGGGTATCCCTCTGTCTCTTCATCTTTTTTATATTGCTGCATTTAGGATGGCCTTTCTGTATTCTAGCAGTTTGTGGAGTTCTCTTTATTGTGGAGTTTCCTCACTGTGTGTGGGGTTTTTCAGGTGGCTTGTCAAGGTTTCCTGGTTAGGGAAGCTTTTGTTGGTGTTCTGGTGGGTGGAGTTGGATTTCTGCTCTCTGGAGTGCATTGAAATGTCCAGTACTGAGTTATGATATGTCAATGGGTTTGGAGTGGCTTTGGGCAGCCTTTATATTGAAGCTCAGGGCTGTGTTCCAGTGTTGCTGGAGAATATGCGTGGTATGTCTTGCTCTGGAACTTGTTGGCCCTTGGGTGGTGCTTGTTTTCAGTGTAGGTATGGAGGCGTTTGATGAGCTCCTATCAATTGATGTTCCCTGGAGTCAGGATTTCTCTGGTGTTCTCAGGATTTGGACTTAAGCCTCCTGCTTCTGGTTTTCAGCCTTATTTTTACAGTAACCTCAAGACTTCTCCATCTATACAGTACCATTGATAAAACATCTAGGTTAAAGATGAAAAATTTCTCCACAGTGAGGA
>NW_011485778.1:3621-6343 GCF_000754665.1 Bison bison bison | reverse complement strand
TGCTGGACATTTTTGTATTCCTATAAAATTCTTGAGCTTTGTTCTGGGACATGTACTTTGAAATAGAATAATCACTTTGGGTTTGTTTTGGAGGTCTCATAGTAAGGAGTGCAGCTGTGCTTAGTCTAGGGCTAATTATTCCTATTTTTGAGGTAAGAATTTTCTGTATATTCTACTGTTATCTGTGAATCTTGAGTTTTCGTAGTCTGACTAGTGGCAACAGAAACTATTCTCAGACTGAGCATTGAGTTCGCTTATGCCTAGTCATTTCAGATGGTTCAGCAGACATATGTTGGATTAGCACTTAGTTGAACACTTGAAGAGACTATCTCCAGATCTTCATGGTTCCTTTTTTGTGTAGATCTTTTCTCTTCAGTACTCTGTCCTGCAAACCCAAGTTGCCTTGGTCTTCCCAGATCTTTAGTTCTGTCTTTTCAAATCAAGGAGACTCTCAAACTTTGCCTGACTTCCTGTTCCTCACATTGCAGCTTGGAAATACTCCAAAGGCAGTATGCTAGGGCAATCATAGAGCTTCCTGTATTTGTCTTCCATCTCTCAGGGGTCACTGCAATTTATCCCCTGGTGTCTAATATCTTGAGAACTGTTTTATATATTTTGTCCATGAATTTAGTTGTTTGAGTCAGGAGAGTAACTCCAGTTCCTTTTCATTTTTGCCCCAAATGAAAGTTTCCCATTCTTTATTTTAAAAAATATTTTTCTTGGCTCCTGTAACATGACTTCCTCTTGATTATTCCCTTACTTTTGTTACACACATCTCTTAATTTGGGTATCTCTGTTCTTGCCTTTACATTTTCCCTCTCAGAGCTCACCTGTGATTTTGAGTCCAGGTACTATCCCTTCTGATAACATCTTAAATATTTATTTACTTGAATGTCTGTATCATATCTATGACTGCCCAAAGGAAATTCTACTTAGATGTCTTGTTCTCATTTAAAATTCAAAAGGTTGGTGTTTTTTTTTTTTAATTTTATTTTTAAACTTTACATAATTGTATTAGTTTTGCCAAATATCAAAATGAATCCACCACAGATATACACGTGCTCCCCATCCTGAACCCTCCTCCCTCCTCCCTCCCCACACCATCCCTCTGGGTCGTCCCAGTGCACCAGCCCCAAGCATCCAGTATCGTGCATCAAACCTGGACTGGCATCTTGTTTCATACATGATATTTTACATGTTTTAATGCCATTCTCCCAAATCTTCCCACCTTCTCCCTCTCCCACAGAGTCCATAAGAAGGTTGGTGTTTTTGTAGGGTGTCAAATATCCTGGATTCTAGCCCTTACTTTGCCACTACCTTACTAGGTAACCTTAGAGAAATCACTTACACTTTCTTAGCTTTAACTGCATCATGTATATATTGAAGAAGCTTGATGATATAATTTCTGAACTTTTTTCCTAGTTGTAACATTCTTTTATTCTAGGTAACTCTGGTTAAAACTTAAATTTTCATTATCTTCTTTTTCTGAAAGCTAATTGCTTTCACTTCACATCTGCCTTAATACCATGCTGCTGCTGCTGCTGCTAAGTCACATCGTCGTGTCCGACTCTGTGTGACCCCATATACAGCAGCCCACCAGGCTCCCCCGTCCATGGGATTTTCCTGGCAAGATTACTGGAGTGGGGTGCCATTGCCTTCTCCGTAATACCATAGCCTCCTAATAAGCTTTCTTTCTCCCATCTAACCTGTTGGACATAAGAGCCAAAATATTATTCCTTAAATATTCTTATCAACTTATATTCTTGTGAGAACTTGCAATAACTCTTTGTTGCCTGACACATTACATACAATCGTCTACCTGACTTTTAAAATTCTTATCCTTTTTATGCACTCTTATGTCCTGCTACTCACCTGTATGAACTTTCAGCCTCACTGTGGATGATCTCTTCTTTATTCCATCTTCCTATTCCTCCTCCTATGACTACTGTTCTCATAGCTTGGTGTATACTTTTTTCCTCCCATCCAAGTCCTCACTATGTCTCAAGGTCCAGCTCGAGCCTCTCTTCCTCCAATGAAGCCTTTGCCTACTGCTGTATAACACAGTGACCTCTTTACATTGTAAGCTCCTTTTCTACTTCTTCGGTACATACACCTCATGGTCTAACTGCTAAATATCTGATTATTCCATGCCTGGTAATTTTTTGTTTTCTCATACAGAATTTAAGGTCTTTAGAGACACAAACCATACCTTCTTGTTTTTTAGGTATGATTTCTTCCAAACATATGGTATTTGTCAAGAAATTATTGTTTGATTAAGCCATTCAACTGAGGTTTAATTGATCTTTTTCCTGAATTATCATTGTGTCTGTGGTGTGTGTAAATAGTGCTGGATCCTAAGACAGTTTGTGCTTATGTTTATTCATTCTATGCTGACATTTGCATATGCTTTCTGACCACTGTCTGTTTCTAACTTTTCAGAAGCAAGTCAGTCCTTGGTTAATGATTCTGAGCTGGGATTTTGGAATACAGATCTTTCTTGATGGCAGGAGGTATGCTCTCACCACATCATGCATCCCTTAGTGAACTTGGCAGATCTTTGTTGGGAAATCTGTGAGTGAATCATTGTGACAAAGAGGAAGAGAAAAGCTCAAAGCTCTAGACCTTGATGGCTTAAGAATGCATGCATGCATGCTTAGTCACTCAGTCGTGTCCAACTCTTTGCAACCCCATGGACTATAGCCCACCAGGCTCCTCTGTCCAT
>NW_011485778.1:995-1688 GCF_000754665.1 Bison bison bison | reverse complement strand
GCCTGGAGAATCCCAGGGACAGGGGAGCCTGGTGGGCTGTCATCTCTGGGGTCGCACAGAGTCGGACATAACTGAAGCGACTTAGCAGCAACTTAGCAGCTACTTCCTATAGCATTGAGAATGAATGTCAGTTACCACTTAATATCACACTTGCACTGCTGTTGTTCTTTTACCAGATTTTAAAAACTGAAATTTTTGTACCTATATTTATCAAAAATAAGAAAGCACATCTAAGCCAAAGAATCAACAGTTTTATTTATCTCACCTAATTTACTGTTTTATTTTACCTTCTTGATCTCTATTGGTCTTTGTATTTATAAGCTCTGTTCTAAGCTAAATATATCTTCAATATATTTCTCATTCATAAGGACAGTTTCATCAACAAATGGTATTAGGAAAACTGGATATTCATATGCACAAGAATGAAAGTGGATCTCTGTCCTATACCAAACACAAAAATCAACTCAAAATCTATGAAAGCCTTAAATCTAAGACCTAAAACTGTAAAACCCCTACAAGAAAACATAGGAAGAAATATTCATAACATTGGTTTTGGTAATGATTTCATGAATATGACACTAAAGGCATAGGCAACAACAAAAACAAAAATGTGTGGCTATGTCAAGCTGAAAAGTGTCTTCAAAAGAAAGCAAATCAAATAAAAGGAAAGGAAAATAATCAACACAGTAAAGG
>NW_011485778.1:0-696 GCF_000754665.1 Bison bison bison | reverse complement strand
TTTCAGCTTTAGCATCAGTCCTTCCAATGAACAGTCAGGACTGATTTCCTTTAGGATGGACTGGTTGGATCTCCTTGCAAGGAAGACATACAAGTGGCCAAAAAGATTATGAAAGCAATGCTCAATGTCACTAATCATCAGGGAAATATAAATCAAAATCACAATGAGATATTATCTCATACATATCAGAATACCCATTATTTTTTAAAAAAGACAAATGACAACAAGTGTTGGCAAGGATATAGAATTGGAACCATTGACCACCATTGATGACAATGCAAAATAGTGTAGCCACTATAAAAAATAGTGTGGAGGTTACTCAAAAATATAAAAACTAGAAGTTCCATATGATCCAGCAATCCCACTTCTTGGTATTTATCCAAAATGTATCAGGAACTAAAAGAAATATCTAAAAAATAAATAAATAAATAAATAAAAATAAAAGAAAAAAATATCTGCATTCCCATGTCATTGCAGTTATTTACAATAACCAAGATGTGGAAACAATCTAAATGTCTATTAATAGATGAATGGATAAAGAAAATGTGGCATATATGTAAAATGAAATACTGTTTAGCATTTAAAAGCAAGGAAATTCTGCAACATGCAACAACCTGGATAAACCTTGAGGACTTTATGCTAAGTGAAATAAGCCAGACAAAAAGACAAATATTGTATTATTCCACTTATATTAAG
>NW_011485777.1:19792-20505 GCF_000754665.1 Bison bison bison | reverse complement strand
TGCGGGTTCAGTCCCTGGGTCGGGAAGATCCCCTGGAGAAGGGAATGGCTACCCACTCCAGTATTCTTGCCTGGAGAGTCCTATGGACAGAGGGGCCTGGCAGGCTACAGTGCAGGCTGCTGCAAAGAGTCAGACATGACTGAGAGACTTATCACAGCATAGCACACGTGATCATCTGTTGAGAGACAGAACCAGCTAGAGGCAACCAGGAAGGAGGGCGATTGGAAAAATGGCACCCTGACCTCATTCTCCTCCAAATTTCCAGTCTCCTCTAGGGGCTCCCTATTGACCAAACTCAACCAGAAGCCAGAGGACCTGAGATCCTGTTTATGTAGTTCCTAGAATTCAGCTTCTCAGAGCCTAAAGCAGAATGGAGAGGGTGAAGAGTAAACTTGGAAGGGCAAATAGAGAGCATCCAGCATACCACCTTCATACAATCTATCAACATCTATCTCCTAAACTACATACAGCCTGGAGAGTTTCGGATCATCCACTATTGCTACCCCTTCCAAAATATTCTCCAAATTGAGGTAGAAGTGACTTTTTTCAACATGCAAATCTGATTATGGCAAATCCCTGCTTTGTTGTTGTTCAGTTGCCCAATCGTGTTTGAATCTTTGTGACCTCATGGACTGCAGCATGCCAGGCCTCCCTGTCCTTCACCATCTCCCAGGGTTTGCCCAAGTTCATGTCCATTGAATTGGTGATACCAT
>NW_011485777.1:14703-17282 GCF_000754665.1 Bison bison bison | reverse complement strand
AAAAATTTTGAAATAAATATTTTAATTATACACTCGAATGATTTTTAAATTTCTAATTGTGATAAAAATACATATAACACAAAACATCATCTTAATCATTTTTAAATGTACAGTGTTAATGATATTCACATTGTTGTACAATCCATCTCCAGAACTTTTTCATCTTGCAAAACTGGAACTTTATCCCCACTAAACTATAGCTTCCCATTCCCTCTTTCCCGAACCCCTGGCAACTACCATTTTACTTTATGTTTCTGTAAGTTTAACTATACTGTATAACTCATATTTGTGAAATCATACAGCATTGTCTTTTTTGACTAGCTTATTTCACTTAGTATGATGTTCTCAAGATTCAGCCATGTTGTAGCATATGGTGCAATCTCTTTCCTTTTTAAAGTTGCATAACATTCCTAAAGGATATCAGTCCTGAGCGTTCATTGGAAGGACTGATGTTGAAGCTGGAACTCCAACACTTTGGCCACCTGATGCGAAGAGCTGACTCATGTGAAAGAACCCTGATGCTGGGAGGGATTGAGGGCAGGAGGAGAAGGGGACGACAGAGGATGAGATGGTTGGATGGCATCACCAACTCGATGAACGTGAGTTTGAGCAAACTCTGGGAGATGGTGAAGGACAGGGAAGCCTGGCGTGCTGTAGTCCATGGGGTCACAAAGAGTCGGACATGACTGAGCAACTGGACTGACTGACTGTGCTTAGTTGCTCAGTCTAACTCTTTGCAACCCCATAGACTGCAGCCCACCAAGCTCCTCTGTCCGTGGGCATTCTCCAGGCAAGAATACTGGAATGGGTTGCCATGCCTTCTTCTAGGAGATCTTCCCTTAAATTTGCATGAACAGTTCTAATTTGAATGTTCTAGTTTTCCCACATCTTCAGTAACACTTATTTTCTCTGTGTTTTATTTGGTTTTTATTGTTGAGTTGTAGGAGCTCTTCATATATTCTGGATATTAACTCCTTATCAGATATATGATTTGCAAATATTTCTCCCATTCTATAGGTAGCTTTTCACAGTTGATGGTGTCCTTTGATGTACAGAATTTGTAAAAATTTAGTATTATCCAATTAATCTATTTTTACTTCCCTTGTCTCTGCTTCTGGTGTCATATCCAAAAAAATGATTGCCAAATCCAATGTCATAAAGCTTTCCCCCTATATTTCCTTTTAGGAGTTTTATAGTTTTAGGTCTTACATTTACATCTTTAATCCACTTTGAGTTAATTTTTTTCTATGGTATAAGGTAAGGTTCCAGTTTGACTCTTTTGGATGTGGATATCCAGTCTTTCCAGCATCATTTGTTGAAAGGACTGTCCTTTCCCCAATGAATAGTCTTGGCACCCTTGTGGAAATAATTATACTTTTGTCATTGTGATTATTTGATTTATGACCACCTCTCTAACTTATAAGCTCCAAGAGAGTAAGAATTATGTTGATTTTGCTCATTATTATACCCTCAGTGCCTACTATGTAATGAAGGCTCAATAAAGTTTTATTGAATGAGGAAATAAATGCTTAAAAAACACTTAGCACATTATCTGGTGCTAAATAAAATTTCAGTAAGCAGGAACGAATATTATTGTTACTGTTTTTTATTCAACCCATTGTACCATTTGCCAAGGCATACTTTGCTTAATCTGAAAAGAAGTCAAAATAAAACTTACTGCCTCAGAGAAACACAAGAATGATTCAGGCTTAGGGCTCTGACAGATTTGGTTCAAACATTGATCTTTCTAGCCGTGTAATCCTTGTTTACAACTCTCTTCAAGTTTCAGTTTCCTCATCTGTAAAATAAGGGCAATACTATCTACCTGATAAAGTTGTTAAGTGTATTAAATGAAATATGTGTAACATCTTTACATAGTATCTGGCATTTATAAGTCCTCAATAAATGGTACATCCATTCTTTCTTTCCAGACCATTAGAATCTCTATCTTCTCCCCTTAGTTTGATTTTGCTACTGTCTTTCAAAGTTTGGGACTTCCCTGGAAGCTTAGATGGTAAAGAATCTACCTGCAATGGAGCAGACCCAGGTTCGATCCCTGGGTAGGGAAGATCCCCTGGAGAAGGGAATGGCAACTCACTCCAGTATTCTTGCCTGGAGAATCCCATGGACAGAGGCTACAGTCCATGGGGTTGCAAAGAGTAGAAGAGGACTCAGCGACTAACACTTTAAAAGGTAGCTTTCTCAGCTACTGTCTCTATTTACAAGACAATTAAGATAAATAACAAAGGTAAATAAGCTTGAATGGGAAATATTTGATTAGAATACTTAAAGGCAAAATATCATTGAAGAGTTCCTGTCAAATCTGGGAACCACCACACACAGCCTGTGGAAAAGCCAAGTTATTTTTGTCTCTTGACCAAAATGGAAAACATGTTATTCATACAAATCCTGACATTATGGGTTATCTCTATGATAATTAGGGCTTCTCTCATAGCTCAGTTGGTAAAGAATCTGCCTGAATGCAGGAGACCCCAATTTGATTCCTGGGTTAGGAAGATCCCCTGGAGAAGGGATAGGCTACCCACTCAAGTATTCTTGGGCTTCCCTTGTAGCTCAGC
>NW_011485777.1:8949-14325 GCF_000754665.1 Bison bison bison | reverse complement strand
ACATGATTCTTTGCAACTTAGCCAGAGCTGAACTCCATATAAGTCACCCAAATTAGCTCCTCAATCTCTTCCTAATTATGAGTGATTCTCTAACCCGACTCAAGAAACAAAGAGCCATGTATGTAATAAACATATAGCGTACTATGTTTCAGATACTTTCTAGGTCCAAGGGTTGAAGGGGAAAGGCTATAATAAACAAAACAAACAAAAAGAATTCCAGGACTTCCCTGGTGGCACAGTGGATAAGAATCTGCCTACCAATGCAGGGGACATGGGTTTGATCCCTTGTCTGGGAAGATTCCACATGCCACGGAGAAACTAAGGCCATGCCACAACTTCTGAGCCCCGCATTCTGTAACTATTGAAACCTACATGCCTACAGCCCATGCTCTACAGCAAGACAAGCCACCGCAATGAGAAGCCCATGTACCACAACTAGAGTAGCCTCCACTCTGTGCAACTAAAGAAAAGCCTGCACACAGCAAACCAAAGACCCAGTGCAACAAAAGATAATAAAAAAAAAAAGAATTCCAGGAAGTGATAAGGGCTATGAAGCCATTCATTCATTCATCATTCAGCAAATACCTTTTGAATGCCTACTGCACAGCAGGCACTGTTCTAGATGCTGAGAATTCTCTTTCGTGGACCTAAACTGGGCCTCTCTGTGGTTAGCAGGATGGGACAAGCAGTTGGAGTCAGGAGTCCAGTGAGTGAAGTGAAGCAACATTAAGTATGGGTTGGTGGGGGAATGGATTGTGGTGAAGACTGAAGAAATGAATAGAAAGGGAGAATCTAAAAGAAATTTTGAAAGAAAAGTTGACAGGGCCCGGTGACTAGCTGAACACAGTGAAAGACGTGGGGTGCTAAGACAAAGCCGGGAGCCAGTATCTGGGTGACCAAAACAGGAAGCCTCCCACCATTCATTCTTCCCTTCTCTTATCCAAAGTGTCCTGATATTCCTTTGAGGCCTTTTCCTGTCTTTCCACTCCCAGCCCCAGGAGATTGATCCCCACACTCAGCTTAAGGGTGAACCCTGGTTGGTTAAATTATTCAGTGACGCTCATTCCGTGGCTACAGTGATTGGTTCAGGGATGGTCATGTGTCTTCTACCTGGCCAATGAGAGAGTGAATCCAGGGCAGGACCTACTGGGTAAGACCTCAATATTTGTCCTGGATGCCGATATAAAAGGAAGTAAAGTTTGAAACAGAGGCAACTGTTTTGCCACTTCAAGAGGAGAGCTTGAAACTCTGGGGGCCACCTCGTAGACTTAGGGATGAAGCCAGTACCATAGAAGGCACAATGGTATGACTGGGAGAAAGTGTGTCTTCAGTGACGTGGATCGTGCGTCACACGAACCTACCATGCATCCCGACCTCTGAGTTATGTGAGTCAATAGATTCTCTGTATTGTTTAAGCTGGTTTGCGTTTTCTGTCATTTGCAACCAAAAGAATCCTGACTATTACAATCCCCATTAGCATATAGCACAGTGTTGGGTCCCCAGGAGGCCAGCGAGCACTTGTTATCTTAAGTGGCTCAATGAAGGGATATCTTTTTAGTTAACTTTTGAGTTACAACATGTTCAGTGTATATCACCACTTTGCTGTGTCCAAAGGCAATTTTGTTTCTACTGAAAAACAAAAGCTTCCAGTGACTTGTTCATTTATATTAAAGGAAGAAGGGTAAAATGAATCTTTAGACAGTGGTTTACAGAAGGAAACATTTGTATTTAGATCCTCTTCTACTCCCAGAAGTGTTCTTTTGCATTTCTTATGGTTTCTCCACCTTAGTGATGAAGTCAGCCCTAGGTCCTTTTCTGTTTTTGTTTTTTTCAGAGAGCTTATTCAGCAGCCAGTGTTAGGGCAATGATTCTTAATTTTTAGATATTCATGACTCACTTGGGGGAACTTATTAAAACACAGATCCCTGTGACCTGCTCCAAGAGATTCAGATTCAGGAGATCTTGGATAGGACCCTGGAATCAACATTTTTAACGTTTTTCATAAGCTCCCAGGTGACTCAGATGCAATTGTCACTTAGGGAAAACGCTGTTGCCTTAGGTTAGGCTTTTCCCAAAGCTGATCCTGATAAGGGGATTCATGAGCAAATGATTTATGAAAGAAGTACTCCCAGGAGAATGAGAGGAGTAAGGACGGGGAGGGGGGGAACCAGGCACAGGCACAGTCTCCGACGGTAGCTGCAGCCTGACCCCACAGGAAAGCTCAGGCTGTAACTAACCCCTCAGAGTTGTCCTCCTCCCCCAACCCCCATGAAGGCAGCTGGACTTTCACATTCCTGCACTAATGGCCAGATGGTAGAGACCTAGACTCCCAGGCACTTCCATAAGGGATGTCCTTTGAAGTCACAGGTGTGGCCTTTGGAAGCAAAAACATGCTGGTGCTGGGGGAGGGGAACCCAGGAATGGTTAAAGCAAGCAGTGGGGATTTGAGAGGAGCAACTACAGTGTTGACTCAAATAATTTAAGGAATTTTATAATTACTATGGGAGGCTCTCCATTTTAAAAGTAACTAAGTGAGAGGACAGGGTGCAGCAAGTGAGAAAGGAAGAATTACTTGAAAGTAGTTCATGCATGGGACTTTGACCATCTCAGTTGCTCAGTCATGTCCTACTCTTTGCAACCCCATGGACTGCAGCACAACAGGCCTCCCTGTCCATCACCAACTGCCGGAGTTTACTCAAACTCGTGTCCATTGAGTTGGTGATGCCATCCAACCATCTCATCCTCTGTCGTCCCCTTCTCCTCCTGCCCCCAATCCCTCCCAGCATCAGAGTCTTTTCCAATGAGTCAACTCTTTGCATGAGGTGCCCAAAGTACTGGAGTTTCAGCTTTAGCATCATTCCTTCCAAAGAACACCCAGAACTGATCTCCTTCAGAATGGACTGGTTGGATCCCCTTGCAGTCCAAGAGACTTTCAAGAGTCTTCTCCAACACCACAGTTCAAAAGCATCAATTGAGAGTCTCAGTTAACACACAAGACTCTAGTACCACTGCTGTAGGGGAAAGTTGTATGTATTCATGCTAAGTCACTTAGTCATGTCCAACTCTATGCAACCCTATGGACTGTAGTCCGCCAGGCTCCTCTGTCCATGGAATTCTCCAGGTAAGAATACTGTAGTGGGTAGCCATTCCCTTTTCCAGGGGATCTTCCTGACCTAGGTATCGAACCCATGTTTCCTGCATTGGCAGGCAGATTCTTTACCACTGAGCCACCTGGAAGCCACGGAAAAGTTAAGTCCCCCTATTTGTTTAAACTGCTGTTATTGAGTATTCAATTATTAACATTTAAACACAATCTCTAACTGATGCACCTAGTTACTTTAACATTTTCTTCATGGAAATGAAAACAAGTAAATTATAGACAGCTGATCATTTATATGTGTGCTTATTTGTTTGAAGAGTATTGGGCTTTTAGAAGAAATCTAGAGAAGAATTAACTTCATTAAAGAGGCTTGGTTATTTTAATTATAGAAAACAGAGGAGCTACCTCTAGCCACAATGCCTGGTACAAGTTCTGAGGGATTTGTATTACAGAGGACTTAAGTATCACTGAATAGCACACTGGGAGCTGGGAGATCTAGGTTTAGATTAGATACTCAGCTAAGTACGTGATCATGGACATATATTTGTCTCTGAACTTGTTTCCTCATCTTTTTGTACCATTTGTAGCATGCTTCCTCTGAAAGTAACAGGAAACCCAACTCAAAATGGATTAAGAAAGTAAGGGAATTCATTGACTTATATGATGGGAAAGGGCAGAGAGTTGGCTAAACAAGAGATTAATAATGTCATTGACGACATCTCTATGCTGCTGCCCCTCAGTTCCACCTTCATCTTAGGTCTGACTAGCCTTTTGGGTACAAGATGTCTGCTGGCAACAACTGAGGGTGTCCACTTCTTTATTCAAGCCAGTGTGATGGTTGGGAAATGGGGTGGGGAGAAACAGCGTGCTTCACATCCATAGTGAGGGGAAGGTCCTAAGCTTTGTGCTGGTTGGAAGACCTTGAACCATTCAAGGCCAGTGACCAGGGAATGCCAAGTTAGATCAATCATGGTGGCACCCCCTCATGTCTAAAGATGACAGAGTGGGACTGGCTGACCTCTAGGGCACTTTCCAAATCTAAACCCATTGTGATTCCATGAGCAGACTGCAAACCTATCTCTGTGGTCATCTTTTTTATTCAACTTTATTTCTTTTATTATTGTCCTTGTCTACCTCTGAGCATAGGTCCCCGTGGAAGATAACAAACCCCCGAATGAAGTCGACAAGCTTTGGCATAGCTCAGACTTAGACTGAGGAAAGGAAGTGAAACTGACAAGATGAGGGTTGCTGTAAACTTCAGGGCAGAATGGAGTAACATCTTAATCAGTAGGTACCAAGTGGACATGCCAATTTGGAGTGAGTGACTTGGAAGTGCGGAACCCTCAATGGAAGCAATGTTTCCCGAGTTCTGATGCTCCCTTCTCTAGAGAATGCTCACGCTCTTTGGAAAAGGAGGAAAATCTCTCATAATTACATTTTTCCCTCTGGTTTGCATTAAAAAAAAAGTCTAGTACTCAAATCTGTAGCACTGGCAAATCTCTCAGGCTCTTAAGGGAGTGGTTAAGGTTTTGTAGAAAATGTTTCTGAAGAGAAAATAGGCAGTGGGTCTCCACCCCC
Source organism: Bison bison bison (assembly GCF_000754665.1). Lineage (NCBI taxonomy): Eukaryota > Metazoa > Chordata > Mammalia > Artiodactyla > Bovidae > Bison > Bison bison. Next base: position 9,647 of record NW_011485777.1, on the reverse strand, counting down.
TCACACACTTTAGTAAATACTATCTTTTTCTTTCTTTCTTTTCTTTTTTTTTTCAACTACTGCACTGAGAATTTTACCAGATTTCTCAAAGCTGACTTATGAACTAATTGGGCACTTCTGCTGTGCAGAGGAACAAAGACTTTTTTTATTGGTCCTCAGCTGAGGCATATACCTGTCTGATGGCGTTGGCTCATTCCGCACATGCTCAGTTGAACAGAAATTTTCATATTGAATACAACCTAACACAGCGGCAACACCCATAACCTCACTCCCTGGCTGACCCTGTACATCCACTCCCTCTAGTTGCATTTTTATACTGACATGCCTAACATTTGTAGAAAGTAAAAGGAGCAGAGTAGGTACTGGAGACTTGGGGAGGGGGGTGCAATATACAAAGGAATTTAAAGTCCCTGCCTTACTGACCTCTCTCGGGACTGTCTCTATTCAGAACAGGCGCTGGATAGATATTTGAGTTTGGGGCAGAATGCAGGATAAGCTGTCTCTACAAATTACCATTTGCTGTTGCACGCCTTCCTGGACAGTTTTTGTTTGGTCCTTTTCTTGTAGGTGGACAACACTTCTTCCACAGCCCTCGTTTTTATTAAGGAATGACAGTGGCACTAAAAGCATCCCCCGCCTAGCACGATCTGGAGTGAGAACCTCGCCACCTCTGTTCTTGCTTTCCCATTCATTAGGAC
>NW_011485777.1:7339-8189 GCF_000754665.1 Bison bison bison | reverse complement strand
CGCGCGGAGCCGGAGCCAGCCTCGACAGAGGGAACGGTCGCGGCCTCGCGGCCCGCGCGGGCTGACGAGAGGAGAGCAAGGCACCGCGCGGATCCCCGAGGATCCGCACGCCGGGCAGCGCGGCCCGAGCAGCGCGAGGAGCAGCGGGCGGGCGGGCGGCGCCGGGCCCGGGCCGCCCTCGCTCCTGCGCCCCGGCCCCGCCGCCCGCGCCGGGGCGGTCGCCAGCTGAGGAAGGCGCCGCAGTCTCCGGGCCTCGCCGCCCCGCTCGAGTGTCCTCGGCACCGAGGGCTCGCGGGTCCTGAGGGGAGGAGGCGAGCCAGGGGCCGGGCACTGAGCTCTTTGGCGCCCCCACCCCCGTTTTCGGAGCCCTCCACGCTGCGGCCACTGTCCCCTCCGGACCATGGCTGACGACGACGTGCTGTTCGAGGATGTGTACGAGCTGTGCGAGGTGATCGGCAAGTGAGTCTCCACGCGGGGGAGCGGGAGTGTGGGAAAATGCATTTAGTGATGCCCGGGTCCTTCCGCACCCGCACCCACCCGGGTCTGCCCCCTGCCCTTCCTCCCCTCCTCCTCCCCTGTCCTCCTCACCCCGGAGTATTTATAGACGTGTACCTGGACCTCCAGCCGGGCGGGAGTCTGGGGGCTTCTCGGCGATCCGTGGAGGCCGATGAGCCGAGGTCGGCCCCCTTATGAGGCGTGGGGCCGGCTGAAATCTGCTGTCTGCATTTTATCTGACGGTTGCACAGGGACGTGGCAGAACCGATTTTATAGTTGCTTCCTGGGAACAGTTGGGCTTATTGTTACCTTGCGTGTACCACAGACCATTAAAGAAAAGAGCAGCTTGCATTTC
>NW_011485777.1:5623-6846 GCF_000754665.1 Bison bison bison | reverse complement strand
CTGACAGTCCAAATGCTCATCCTTTCATCTGTGTTGTATAATTACACTAGGGAAAAGCAGGGAATCAGATTAATCACAGGGCTGATTGAGAATTAAATCTGCAGTTCTTCATCTAATTGTCCATTCCTTAAATCTGTTTTGAATAGTTTCCTTTTCATTCTTGTCAAACAGTATTCCAAGTGCACAATCCTGCTAATTTGCTTGTGAGGGAAATGCTGGCGATCTGAAGTTGATTTCCTAGTTCAGCGTGTATTCTGTGGCTTTAGAAGTTGAGGAGATAAAATTGAAGAGAAATTTTTTGCCTAGTTTTTAAGGATTGGTAGATAGCTACCGTTGAAATATTTTACCTCTTTTTGGAAGTGGTGCTTTATTGTCTATTTTAAGGTCCGCAGTTGGGAAATGAAACCAAGACCTTAGAGCAGTTGGCTCAATCTCTTTTTTAAGTTGTCTGCAGTACTGGATTTCAATTTGTTTAAGTGTGGATAACTCACTAATTTCCTTCCATGTTGAGGTATTACAGTGTTGCCTCACATGGTGAGATTGTGGGTAGAGCTTGCTACATACTTTGCTCAGATCCAATTGATACAAGGACATGTTACTCTTTGCCCCTATTGTTACATGACTAGCTTGTCTACTGGAAGAACAGTATCCAAATGTGCTCTGTTAAGGTGGTTGTGGAAGTGCTCTAGAGCAGAGCAGTCTGTACAGTATTTAATGCGAGCCACGTATATAATTTTATATATGTAAAATTTGCATGTGTGAATTTTCTAATAGCCACATTAAAAAGATTAAAAGCAAGTAGGTGCAATTAATTTTCACAAAATATTTTCTCTTACCCAGTAGATCCAGACTATATCACGTCAACATGTAATCAGTATAGAAATCATTAGTGAGGTATTTTACGTCTTTTCTTTCATAATCTTCAAAATCCAGTGTGTATTTTACACTAACCATACATCTCCGTTCTGATACTAAGCTGAATTTTCATCAGACATACTTGTTCTGTATTTAGGTTTCATAAAATTTGCATTTGTAAAAGTAGGTTCACATACCCAAGTTGTTGCAAACATACCTAAAAGTTTTCTAATAACTGAATTATCTCTTTCTAAATTTAATGTAAATTAATTAAAAAGAAAGAAAATTCAGAATTCAGCTCCTCATTTGGATTAGCCACATTTCAAGTGCTTGTATCCATATGTGAATAGCACAGTTCTAGAAAGACA
>NW_011485777.1:4706-5523 GCF_000754665.1 Bison bison bison | reverse complement strand
TGTTGTGTCTCAGTTATATTTGATTCAAATGAGCCAGCAAAGTCATAATCGGAAAATGTGAGATTAAAATGTTAGTTCTATTGTGATGATGGAATATAGGCATCATTGAATCAATGTTAGTAGCTAGTTCTGATTCCTTGAGATCTGAAAGAGTGATGATGTGATCTCTTTGGATATTGAAAAGAAAAGTGGTCAGCATCACATTAGCACAATCGGTATTCTGCTGACTTATAATTGATAGAATATTTTCAGGAAATGCCTCTGGGAGAACGAGGTTCATCTCCTCTGTTACTTCAGAGCTGCACGAGGAGGGGGAACAAGCTAATTTTGAGGTGATAGGTCCTCTGTGGCTACCTTAACTATTGTGAATGTGAAGCCTTGTTCATATCCTACAAAGCCTGACTTGGTCAGTGCCGATTATGATATGTCGTTCCATGAAATAATGCATTCAAGGTAGGCTTTGTGGCAGAGAACATAATGCTAGTGTTCCTCACCCTGTGTAAAGGTTGGAGGGTTTTCTCTGGTAAATTGTCTCAGCATATATTGATCTGAAAATTGAAATTCACTTGAGATTTTCTTGCAGGGTCTCTGACAGCAGGCATTTAAACTCAGAATTTGTTCAACTCTGGATTTAAACAGAAAGCCCTTGAAGACATTCACTTTGCACAGAAAACCTTCTTGATTGCTATCCAAGTTCTCTGGAATTGTGATTCCTCTTTTATAACTAAATTAGCATCACAAGTTGTGTTTGACCCCTAGGATTTAACAGGTTTAAATTTTCACTGAAGTGCTTTAAAATGGATTTCACCTTTTTACC
>NW_011485777.1:681-1535 GCF_000754665.1 Bison bison bison | reverse complement strand
TCCTGAATTGGCAGGCAGATCCTTTACCATTGGGCCACATGAGAAGCCCAGAGGTTCGTTGTCTCATCTTATTTCATTTTTCTTTTTGTCTTTCTAATAAAATATCAGCGTTTGCCACCAGACTGATAAGTTTATGCATTCCTTAGCCATGGCAATATAGAATGTTGACTATCCATCCAAAATATAATTTGTTCGGAACTTTCTCCACCCTTTTTACTCTCCAGTTTTTCCCTTCCGATTCGCCTGCCCCAACAGACAGAATAGTTGATTGATTACTCCTAAGTTGCCAAACCAGAAGTAATGAGGTTTCAGAGATAGGTGTTTGTTGAGAGTGGGGTGGGGTTCTTTCCACAGGGTAGTTATTCCTATATCCTGTGATAAAATATTGAAATTGTTTTCTCTGACTCTGAAAACTGTGTACTGAACCACAGCTGCTGAGTGGTGAGCATCTCCACTCTCTGTCAACACTGAGCACCTAAGTAATCAAGTGACTGAGTTAGTAATCAAGTGCGGGGCAGGTACCTAACCCCAGGCACAAGCTGATGGGGTGGGTGCACAGCTCTCACATTTTGGGTGTATTTTTTAGTTGTCTTTCTACACTGGGAAGATTTTACTTCTGAAGCTAGTTTGACTTAGAGAGTTCATATATGTTTGCAGTTTTAAGACTTAATAATATTCTGTTAACTTTCTTTTTATTAGTGTTTATAAAATTATAAAATTTTAAAATATAGATGACACAAAGGTAAATAGTGAATATCTCTCCTTTCTCCCACCATCCATCCATAGCTCTATTCTCCAAAGGTAACCATTGTCCAGGGATTGAACCTGCACTCCCTGCATTGGGAGAGAGCAGT
>NW_011485777.1:0-581 GCF_000754665.1 Bison bison bison | reverse complement strand
ATATATCTATCTAACTAACTAACTCTGTCTTCCCTTAAACTGCAGCCCAGTATTCCTTGATATGGATGGCACTTTGAGTTGAGTGCAGGCCATTTCTAAGTGATCGTAGCTGTAAATACATGGGTGGAGTTTGAATGAGAGGTCTAGAATGATAGTGACGATTTGGAAATCAACTTTGTGGAAGTTAAACTATGAATGAGTGAGTTCTTGGGGGTTGATGGAACTAGCAGTGGGGTTTTGTGGTTTGGAGTATAACTCATGAAATTAGAAGAATTGGGATAGCTGGATCACAGAAGTCTCAAGGTGGGGCAGATCAATAATATAAAATGCCAATGCACTGACTGAGGACCAAGAATAGGCTTGTCTATAACAGAGGCTATTTAAAGCATTTATCAAAATAAATATTAATATGATGCTTAATATTCCATTCCTCATGTGACTGAAAAGCAAGATTCTGACTTCATTTCTGTGGATGTTGGTACCATTATACTGTCTTTCTGTGAATCTATGTCAACAACATAGTTGCTGCTGCTGCTGCTAAGTCGCTTCAGTTGTGTCTGACTCTGTGCGACCCCATAGAC
>NW_011485776.1:16967-17365 GCF_000754665.1 Bison bison bison | reverse complement strand
TGCATTTTGAGATAGCATTGGCACAAGGTGAGTTATCCCGGGCCATAAAACAATTGACACGAATCTTGAAGAAAGGCGATTTCCAAGCAAATACATAGTTTCACTAACACAGCTTAAGAGAAATGGGTAAAACATACTGGTTTGTTGAGCCATTATCGGTTCTGACCCTTAAGCAGAACTGATTTGAAGAAAGGCAGATTCTAAGGTAAATCCGTAGTTCATTAACATAGCTTAAGAAAAACATTTCCACAAGAAAAACTCATTGGTTGGCTCAAGGTTTGAAAAAGTTAAGTTTAGGTGGAACCAGGTGTGATCCTGGCAACACAGAATTTTAAAAGAAACCTCCTTTCAATTTTGTATAGAGAAGGGCAAGAAACCATCTGACGCTTGTAGTTTGT
>NW_011485776.1:15736-16867 GCF_000754665.1 Bison bison bison | reverse complement strand
AGTGCCCCCCCCTGCCACAACAAAGAGTCCGCATGCTGCAACAGAGATCCGGGGCAGCCAAAGTAATTTTTTTAAAAAATAATAAAGTACAAGGCTAATCAGTGGATTTTAATATAACAATGTGTGAAAAACTCATTAATATGGATTCAGATTCCCCACTGCATTTGTCTTAAAGAAACTACCAGTGTCAAATTTTGGTTTAGTTAAAGAAGAATATCCACAATGATCTGAAACAATTATTCACCTACTCTTCCACTTTTCAGTTACATACTTACATTAGGCCAGATTTTCTTCATATACTTTAAAAGAACCTATCACAAAAAACATATCACAACATATTGAATGCAGAAGGAGACACAGGAATTCAACTGTCTTCTAATGAACTCTCTTACATTAAAAAGATTTGCAAATTAGTCAAACCTTCTTACTTCTTATTTTGTTTTGGAAAATAAATATTTTTCATGAACATGTTACTTAATGTAAACATACATTTGCCTTCTTGTTGTTATATGTAAAAGAGTAAATAAATCAAAACTTTTAAAATGTCACCGTTGTAACTCCTAGTATGTGCTAAGTTGCTTCTGTCATATCTGACTGTTTGCAGCCTTGTGGACTGTAGCCTGCCAGGCTCCGCCTGGCCATGGGATTCTCCAGCAAGAATACTGGAGTGGGTTGTGATGTCTTTCTCCAGGGTATCTTCCTGACCCAGGGATTGAACCTGTGTCTCTGATGTCTCCTGATTGGCAGTTGGGTTCTTTACCATTAGCACCACCTGGGACACCCAATTTTTTGTATGGTTGGTATTAAATATAACCTACAGAAATCAAAGACTCTTTGAGATTCTAAGTATTTTTTAAAACTTCGAATAGGATCTGCTGTTGTGGATTGCTAAATAAAAGTGGTCGAGGGAACAAATGATGACCCTTGTCTTACTGTTAAGTAGACTAGACTCCTACAAGGGAAACTGACACAATGAAAAACTATACTATGAAAAATATGATTCAGAGTCAGAGCAAGTAACATATGCTGCTGCTGCTGCTGCTAAGTCACTTCAGTCATGTCCGACTCTGTGTGACCCCATAGACAGCAGCCCACTAGGCTCCTCTGTCCCTGGGATTCTCCAGGCAAGAA
>NW_011485776.1:14835-15636 GCF_000754665.1 Bison bison bison | reverse complement strand
CTCTGTCCCTGGGATTCTCCAGGCAAGAACACTGGAGTGGGTTGCCATTTCCTTCTCCAATGCATGAAAGTGAAAAGTGAAAGGGAAGTCGCTTAGTCGTGCCCGACTCTTAGCAACCCTATGGACTGCAGCCTACCAGGCTCCTCTGTCCATGGGATTTTCCAGGCAAGAGTACTGGAGTGGGGTGCCATTGCCTTCTCCGAACATATGCAGTAGGCACTAACTAAGAAAAGAAGAGTAGGGGTATAAGTGGTAAGGGACTTGTTGCCAAGAGAGACTTAAGCATAGGTAGGATTTTGTACAACAGAAGAGTGGGGAATATTCTTTCTAAGCTTAATGACTATCATGAGCAAAATCCTAGAGGCCCAGATAAACTTAATATGCTCTAGGAACTTTAAGGAGACCATCCTGACTGGAGTAAATAGTTTGCATTGGTTAATAGCAGGAAATTGGTTTGAATAAATAGGCTAGAGGCAAATTTGGAGAGCTTAAAATGTCAAGATGAGGAGTTTAGGTTTTATGGACAATGGAAAGCTATTAAAGTTTCCTGACTCGGGATGATGACGTGATGAAGGCAATATTTCATAAAAATTAGCCTAGAAGTAGTGCAAAGGAGAGATTGGAATAGAAAGACTAGAAATTAGTTAGGACAGTATTATAGTCAATCCATTCATCAAGTGGTGAGGACCTAGTCATGGTAATGTAAAGTCAAGAATGGATGCAAGAGACACTGTAAAGACAAAATGAGCAGGACTTGATTGATTAGAAAGAGAAGATTAATGGTGAGACTGGATGAGTGAG
>NW_011485776.1:12755-13999 GCF_000754665.1 Bison bison bison | reverse complement strand
GGAAACTAAGATCTCGCATCCCACAGGGAAAGTAAGAGAGCCCACGCACTCTGGAGCCCCTGTGCTACCACTGGAGAGAATTCTGCGTGCTGCAATGAAAGATCCTGCATGTCACAGCTAAGAGCTGACACAGCCCAGAGTAAATAAATTTATAAAGAAGAAGAAATGATACAGGAAGAGTTTGGATTAGATGACCTGTCAAGTCAGCGTTGTCCATTGCGCTACTGGCCTTCCTGTTGGCCATTGTCTGAAGGGTTTTGTCGCGACTCCCACTCCTCCCGGACTCAGGTTGTAACCACAATCGCCCGACTCCCTAGGTGTGTCATGTCCTCCTCGTCTATCCCCCTTGGGGTCCCAGTCGTATCCCCGCCATTCATAAATTCTTTAAATGGTCTGCAGAGACGCCTGCAAAAGAGAAATAAACACGTATGTCAAAACGTTGAAGAAATAAACATGTGTCAAAACGTTGAAGAAATAAACGTGTGTCAAAACGTTGAAGAAATAAACGTGTGTCAAAACGTTGACTTGCCGTAGTCGGCAGGATTCGAACCTGCGCGGGGAGACCCCAATGGATTTCCAGTCCACCGCCTTAACCGCTCGGCCACGACTACTGCTGGTGATTGGTTATGGCAGTGAGACCTATGTAGAGCTGGCACACAAGTGTCTAGTAACAGGTCAAAAGTTTTCTCAAGTGGATGCCATTTTCCTGTAAGGAGGCTTAAGAAGGGGAGCAAAGAAGCAAATCATCCACATATTACAACAAAAGAAGGAAGCTCCCGGGGACTTTATACCAACCAGATCAGCCTTCAGGATTTGCAAGAAATAAAGACTTCGTAAAAGCCTGCGGGCCGAGAGGAACTACTCCACATTCAAAGTAATGCTCACAATTCTCCAAGCCAGGCTTCAGCAATACGTGAACCGTGAACTTCCAGATAATTCCGTCATTTGTATTATCTTGGTATTGGTATCTGTTCTTTAGTTTGAGGTTTTCTGGTTTCTTGGTATCAGTGACTTTTTTAAATTAAATTCTTACATTGTAAATATTTTATTATGAGATTCTGGATCTTATTTACGTCTTTTCTTCAGGTAGGTCTACTCTGGCATCATGCTGGTGGGGGAAGTGGTCACCACTTCATTACTACTGTGTGGAAATAGAAGTGCAGGTTCTCCACTAAGCCTCCAGTGATACTCTGGGGAAGTAGAGGGGAACCCTGTTACTGCTTGTTGACTTAGAAATTGAAGCT
>NW_011485776.1:9387-12655 GCF_000754665.1 Bison bison bison | reverse complement strand
GGAAACTAAGATCTCGCATCCCACAGGGAAAGTAAGAGAGCCCACGCACTCTGGAGCCCCTGTGCTACCACTGGAGAGAATTCTGCGTGCTGCAATGAAAGATCCTGCATGTCACAGCTAAGAGCTGACACAGCCCAGAGTAAATAAATTTATAAAGAAGAAGAAATGATACAGGAAGAGTTTGGATTAGATGACCTGTCAAGTCGGCGTTGTCCGTTTCTGCGCTACCGGCCTTCCTGTTGGCCATTGTCTGAAGGGTTTTGTCGCGTCTTCCGCTCCTCCTGGACTCAGGTTGTAACCACAATTGCCCGACTCCTTAGCTCTGTCGTGTCCTCCTCGTCTATCCCCCTTGGGGTCCCAGTCGTATTCCGTTCATAAAATTCTTTAAATGGTCTGCGGAGACGCCTGCAAAAAAAGAAATAAAGTATGTGTGTCAAAACGTTAACTTGCCGTAGTCGGCAGGATTCGAACCTGCGCGGGGAGACCCCAGTGGATTTCCAGTCCACCGCCTTAACCGCTCGGCCACGACTACTGCTGGTGACTGCTTATGGCAGTGAGACCTATGTAGAGCTGGCACACAAGTGTCTAGTAATAGGTCAAAAGTTTTCTCAAGTGGATGCCATTTTCCTGTAAGGAGGCTTAAGAAGGGGAGCAAAGAAGCAAATCATCCACATATTACAACAAAAGAAGGAAGCTCCCGGGGACTTTATATCAACCAGATCAGCCTTCAGGATTTGCAAGAAATAAAGACTTCGTAAAAGCCTGAGGGCCGAGAAGAGCTACTCCACGTTCAAAGTAATGCTCACAATTCTCCAAGCCAGGCTTCAGCAATACGTGAACCGTGAACTTCCAGATAATTCCGACATTTGTATTATCTTGGTATTGGTATCTGTTCTTTAGTTTGAGGTTTTCTGGTTTCTTGGTATCAGTGACTTTTTTAAATTAAATTCTTACATTGTAAATATTTTATTATGAGATTCTGGATCTTATTTACATCTTTTCTTCAGGTAGGTCTACTCTGGCATCATGCTGGTGGGGGAAGTGGTCACCACTTCATTACTACTGTGTGGAAATAGAAGTGCAGGTTCTCCACTAAGCCTCCAGTGATACTCTGGGGAAGTAGAGGGGAACCCTGTTACTGCTTGTTGACTTAGAAATTGAAGCTGCCTTCTAGGGCTTTGCTGATACTGACAGAGGGAGGGGCACGTGATTTCTGCTCACCCTGTGGCCTCCACTAACATTGACTGGGGATAAAAGATCCATACGGCCTTCTTCTACCCACTAGGCTCCCACTTAGTCTTTGCTCATGGGAATGAGGGTAAGGCCCTAGAAGTTGACGCTCCCTTCTAGGGCTTTGCTGATACCACCCTGGCTGATAGAGAGGGAGGGGCACCTGACTTTTGCTCACCATGTGGCCTCCACTAACAGTGGCTGAGAGAAGATCCATTTGGCCTTCTCCTACCCACTAGGTTCCCTACTTAGTCTTTGCTCATTGGAATGAGAGTAAGGCCCATGTTTTTCCTATATTTTTTGGCTGGAATAAAGTGTTTATTATCTAAAATTTTTCTGAATTGCTGTTTGCCCCTTTCTTGGTCTTTTGACTAGAGAGAGCAGGCTTTCTTGAAACTAGTTTTGTCTGTGCTCTTTGGTTTCTCTGGGTTGCTGGCTTCCTCAATACCTAGTCCAAGATAAATGAAGAACACCCAGGAAATTCATCACTTTGTTATTCCTTGGATCCCAAAGTCCTTAGCCAGTCTGCCTTTTTTTTCTCCACCTTTCAGAGTGCTTGTGTTAGTTTTATATAAAATAGGTTTTTAGCTGTACTTATTGGGAAAACTAGGAGAAGTGCATCTCTTTATCTTGTGCTAGAACCAGAAGCTCAGATATACTTTTTATTATTCTAATTTACCATTTAAAGGTGTTTTTCTAGAATTCGATGTATCAGCCGACAGACCCACCCCGCTCATTATGTTCATAACCATCATTGAAATTATATATTTTAACCATGCTACCTCTCAGCCTTCTTTCATCCCTTGGATCATTTAGTTGACTTTCAGTAGATAATCTTCAAGTCCATGGTGACTTCTTTGAATATCCTGATGGTATTTCCCATATTTCTCAACTCTGATACCTGTTCTTACTTCCAACTCTGAACTTAGTCATTTTAGCAACTGCCCAGATTTTTGTCTTTAGTGAACAGTTAAGATGAATCCTCACTTCATTGAAAACCATGCTCAAATGTCACCTCTTCAGAGTGGCTTTTCATGACCATTCTCTGTACAGTTACTCTGCTTTCTTTTCTTCATATCACTTATCACTATTTGACCTTTTATAATCATGTGTTTGTTCATTGTCCCCATCCCTCTAATATAAAGACTCTTAGGACAAGGCCTGTGTTTTATTCACTGTTGTATTCCCAATGCTCAGAAAAGTCCCTGGCACATAGCAGTCTCTAAGTAAATATTTTACTGATTGAATGAATAAATATGTCACAAGGGATTTGGTGAAAGAGGAAGAAGAGAATGGAGAGTTCAGGGCACCTGATCGAAAAAATTCTAACTTATATAGGACAGTAGCCTCCAGATTAGACATACATGGACCAAACTTAGATAAAAATGTGTGAGGGGCAGAAAATTTCTTTTTGTCTTTTTGGTTCTTTTCTCTCTCTCATGTAAACCACATTTCTTGTTCTATGAAAATACTTTAGCATAGGAGCAAAACCTTTTTAAATATGGCAGTTATAGCCCTCTGATGGCAAGGTTGAAGACTCCTGACCAGAAATTTCCACATTTTGCTTAGAAGATGGAAGCAAGTGACAGTTCGGCCAGCTGCAGTGCATCAGAACTCATGTGGTCCGTGGAAGAACTGTATTCATTCCAAATGCAGGTCTTTCAGTGAAGCGCAAGACCTTGAGTTGAATCCAGTTTTTACAGGTGAGTAGTTAAAATGCATAGAAGAAAGCAGTGAGGTCATCCATCCGGAGCAGTCAGGACCTCATCATATTTCTACTCACCCTATGACTTTTGTTGCAGCTGCCTATGGAGCCCCACATGGGCTGGGATCTCTTTGCTTGTCACAGCAAAGGAAGGGATACAGCGTCTTCTCTAAGATATCACTCCACCTTGGAAGAAGATTACAAAGCAGTGTGATATTTTTTATTTCATCTCTTAGTTTGATGTCTCTCTAAGCCGCTCAGGTGTCAGGTGCCATGGATGGAAAAAAACCTGTTTTACACCCTCCCAGAATGTTTATAAAAATATGTCCATTC
>NW_011485776.1:6055-8309 GCF_000754665.1 Bison bison bison | reverse complement strand
TCAAATGAGCTGTCTCCAGCAAGCTTTCCATCAAATTCTTTGCCATTGGTGCAGTTGCCTTAATTTTACTTAAGCGCTTGCTGGCTGATTTGAGTCCAGAAAGACAAAGTGTATCTTATGGGACAGAATTCAAGCTTGGGAGGAAAAAGAATAGCAGCTGCCTTCTTTTTGACCTCCCTGCCATTTTCTCACCACTAGTGGTGATGAGGAGATGAGAGCCAAGATGGCCCTCGTTTCTATCTTGATAAACCTGCTTTGGTGACTTGCTTACTTGCAGCATGTGAATGACCTCCATAAAAATAAGTTCATTGAAAGAATGATCTCCTGGCAATTAAAAATTTGGTCTAATGATTTACTCCCACAAAATTGCATTTCACATGCTTGGACTGAATTTTGCCTTTATTTTGTCTACTGACTCAAATTGGGGAGCTAACATAACGGGGGGTAATGTTTTGCTTTGTTTTTATTCTAATAAAATATCACCCTTTAATTGTAGGTAGTGGATAGTGGAATGAATAATGAAGAAATTTGTTTTCCTTGTACAACTGTGCTTATGAGAAAAAAATCTCTCACATACGAAAAATAATTTTAACTGTGCAGATTTTTTGGCTGAATTTCAGTCAACATGAGTAAGATAATAGCCTTATGCATCTGTCCACCCATCTGTTCAGTTCATTTGTTCAATATTTATGGAACACCTACTCTACCAGGCATTGATGATACAGCCACAAAAAAGATAGAGAAGTGAATCTTCTACTCCGTGGGCCCTTGATGGTGGCCTACTCCTTGAAACCCTCTTTCCTCTGAAGTGCATCCCCACTGTATTTATTCTGTTTCCCAAAAAGTTGGTGAGCTCCTCCAAGGCGGAAATTCTATCTTGTGTTTTCTATGATGCTAGACATTCGACAAATACTTGATGGACTAGATTCAACAAAAGTTTTTGAAGATGTAGGTGACGAACATTTCAGAGCTAGTCATAGGATGTTAGATTTAGAAGGGGCCGTAAAGATAATCTATCCATAGATCTCCAGAGGGTAATTGTATAGATACCTTTAGGGTTGCTTCCAGGGAATGGGGACGGCCCAGCAGAGGGATGGTGGTACTGTTATGATCTTCAATGTACATCAAGCATAAGATTTGCACTTTCAACCCTTTTACATGGAAAACATTTCTGTAAGATTTTATATGAACAAAGATATGGCTGCTTAAAAAAAAATTCAAGACTACTAATTGGTCCAACACCTCTTACAGATCTTTTAGATAGGCCTGGACTGGAATGGGTGAATTTAACTCAGATGATCATTATATATACTACTGTGGGCAGGAACCCCTTAGAAGAAATGGAGTAGCCATCATAGTCAACAAAAGAGTCTGAAATGCAGTTCTTGGATACAATCTCAAAAATGACAGAATGATCTCTGTTCATTTCCAAGGCAAACCATTCAATATCACGGTAATCCACGGCTATGCCCCGACCAGTAACACTGAAGAAGCTGAAGTTGAACGGTTTATGAAGACATACGAGACCTTTTAGAACTAACACCCAAAAGATATCATTTTCATTATAGGGGACTAGAATGCAAAAGTAGGAAGTCAAGAAATATCTGGAGTAAGAGGCAAATTTGGCCTTGGATTACGGAATGAAGCAGGGCAAAGGCTAATAGAGTTTTGCCAAGAGAACACAGTGGTCATAGCAAACACCCTCTTGCAACAACACAAGAGAAGACTCTACACATGGACATCACCAGATGGTCAACACCGAAATCAGATTGATTATATTCTTTGCAGCCAAAGATGGAGAAGCTCTATACAGTCAGCAAAAACAAGACTGGGACCCGACTGTGGCTCAGATCATGAACTCCTTATTGCCAAATTCCTACTTAAATTGAAGAAAGTGGGGAAAACCAGTAGACCATTCAGGTATGACCTAAATCAAATCCTTTACAATTCTACAGTGAAAGTGAGAAATAGATGTAAGGGACTAGATCTGATAGACAGAGTGCCTGAAGAACGATGGACGGAGGTTCATGACATTGTACAGGAGACAAGGATCAAGACCATCCCTGAGAAAAAGAAATGCAAAAAAGCAAAATGGTTGTTTGAGGAGGCCTTACAAATAGCTGGGAAAAGAAGAAAAGCCAAAAGCAAAGGAGAAAAGGAAAGATACATCCATTTGAATGCAGAGTTCCAAAGAATAGCAAGGAGAGATAAGAAAGCCTTCCTCAGTGATCAATGCAAAGAAATAGAGGAAAAC